>NW_025091283.1:0-1005 GCF_018340605.1 Aspergillus pseudoviridinutans
CCTAACCCTAACCCTAACCCTAACCCTAACCCTAACCCTAACCCTAACCCTAACCCTAACCCTAACCCTAACCCTAACCCTAACCCTAACCCTAATCCAATAGTTAGGGCAGATCTAACCATACCAAATATGGCATATAGGGTAGAGAAGGTCCCTGGCCGCCTGCCTGAATCAGATTCTGCCCCCTACCTGAGGCACTTTATCAAAAACTTTGAGATGAAACATGGTCCATTTCAATCTAGTGCTAGTAGTCAGGCTAGTGGTCAGGCTAGTGGTCAGGCTAGTAGTCAGGCTAGTAGTCAGGCTAGTAGTCAGGCTAGGGCTAGGGCTAAGGTGATCATCTTCTGCAGGTCAAAACGGCTAGTAGATGCCTTATATGATCAAATGGATCCTGAGGCAGCCAGATTCCATTCTGAGCTATCTGATCAGGCTAAGCTAGATCAGCTAGATCTATTTTAATCTAGCAGATATATCTTAGTGGCTACTGGGGCTATTGGGGCAGGGTTTGATTTCCCTGATATTAACTTAGTTATCCATTTTCTGCCTGGTGAATATGAGATGACTAGTTTCATGCAAGAATCTGGTCGTGCAGGCAGATCACCTGACCAGCCTGGATGGTCATATTGCCTGGTTAGGGCACAGCAGCTGCAGGCTAGGCCTAAAAAGGAAACTAAAGCCCTAGAGGTCTCTACCTTCCTAGATTATCTAGGTGASCAGGTCTGCAGGCGGCGAATCATATCTAGGGCCTTTGATTCTAGGGCTATTGAATCATGTGACCCTAGCTGGGCCCTCTGTGATCTATGCTATTATAGGCAATCTGAGCTAAGCCTAGTTAGGCAGGCAGTTAGGCAGCAAGAAGGGCAGAATCTGATTCAGATTGATATCTTTGGGAAGGCAGTGAGGTTTTGGCATGAGAGATACTGCCTAATCTGTTTTATCTCAGGTAAGCTATCTATTGATTCTATTGCTTCTATTGATTCTATTGATTCTATTGATTCTATTGAT
>NW_025091283.1:1063-220764 GCF_018340605.1 Aspergillus pseudoviridinutans
TCTATTGATCAATTAATTCTATTGATTCTATTGATCTATTGAATCTAGACTAACTAATGATCTAGAAGATGAAYACCTGAATGATCAGGCAGCAAGAATGAGGTCATGTGCCCATGGCACTAGTGAATGCTCTTACTGGAAGGAATATCTAGATCTAGCAGGCAAGCTAAGGCATCTCTATGGGCAGCCTAAGGCAGATACTTGCTGTTTCAGGTGTCTATTACCTACTAGGGTTTGTAGGGGGCCTCTCCTAACCCTAGATGGAAAGGACTGCTTCTCTTCTAATCTAATTAGGGTATTCTGGCTCCTAGTTAGTGAATATAGGGAGGTTCTAGTGAATGACCCCCTTGCCTGCCTAGACCCTAGCTTACTACCTCAGGCAGCTAATAGGGTGAATATTATTTTAAAGAGATGGGAGCTAGATACAGAGATGGTGCTAGGGGCTGTTTTATTCTATAGATTTGCTATTTCTCATTCAGCTAGCTATGGTTACTAAGCCTAGATAGTTCTAGAAGATTCTAGAATTACTAGACTAGCCTAAGTTATATATATATTTTTTTATCTTTATTATATATATATATATATCTACTATTAGAAGGCTACCCTAGATCTAGATAATATTAATATATATATTCACTAGGTGAATTAACTAGCCTAGTTAGATCAAATCACCTGGCCTAGTCAAGCCGAATCAACTAGCCTAGCCATGCTGAATTACCAAGCCTAGTCACCCTGGTTAGGGACCTCTCAAAGCCGAATCACCTAGCCTACCTATATTGAATCAACTAGCCTAGCCCTGCCGAATCACCTAGCCTAGTCAGATCAAATCAACTAGCCTACCCATATCAAATTGACTAGCCTAGCCAGGCCGAATCACCTAGCCTACCCATATCAAATTAACTAGCCTAGCCAGATCAAATTACTTAGCCTAGTCAAATCAAATCATCTAGCCTAGGCCTACTCTCTAGATTTCTCTTACCTCTCTCTTACTTTCTAAATATATATATTTCTCTTATACCTTACCTTTCTCTAGTAGACTAAATTGTATATATATCTACTACCCCTACTAGATTAGTAGTACTAACTAGATCTAATTACTATCTAGCTAGCTAGGCCCCTAGTATGACCCCTCTCTAATATCCATCTCTACTATATAAAATCCACGAAATATTCACTTCTATGAATTTTTAAAAATTCTAGATTTAATATTACTAAGCATGCTATATATCATTAGACTAGTAGAAATTAGGTCTATTTACTAAAAATAATTATAATTAGTTAGCAGGTAATAAATTTCAAAGTATCTTTTAAGAATTTTTAAAAAATCAGGAACTATGCTTACCTAATTAGACTATTATCATTCTATAGCTAAAAGTCCCTACTATTCACTAAAAATAATTTTAATTAGTGATCTAATACTAGACCCTTAGTAAATATAAAGAATTAATTATTCTCCTAGTATCTGCCTGAATTCTCAGGCCCTACTAGACTAATAGATGCCCCAGGCACTAATCTATACCAGATAGTGGCCTAAAAGGGTATAGGCTTCCCGCAGATAGTGGTCTTGGCAGACCCCAACCAAAAGTTTTAACCTGACCCCTGCCCCCTAGTTCGACCACCTTACTAGGGAATAATCTAGAATCTAGTATTAGAATCTAATAGACTAGCTAGTTAGAATTATAAATCATTTTGAATCATTCAAAAATATTAAGTTTTGATAAAGATAAGAGGGGGTACTGGGTTACCCTGAGTATCCCCTCTGAGATAACCCTAGGATTTATAGGAGTATTCCCCTGGGTACACAGACACCGTAGTATTAGGTTAGGATATATATATCTAACTTTAGATGCTTACTATATTATACTATTATTACTATAAGGTATAGGGTCCCCTATCTTAGTGCCCTAGTTCCTTATAGCTATTCTAGGAAATATCCTCCTTATAGTTTCCCTTTATAATATATAATGCATTATTCCTCAAAGCATACTATCTAATATATTAAGTTATATTCTAGATATTTCCTATATCCTCTGTAAGAGTATTTAAGCTTCTAGTATAGATAAGTATTATTCTATTTTATAACTTCTAGTATCTCTGGCTAAAACCTTACTATATACTTATTATTATAGTGGATGCTATAGTTATTACTATAGTAAGTAATCTATATTATCTTACTATATTCTAGATATCCTTAAAAATATTTACATAGGCACTAATTATAGTTATATAAGCTATAAACTAGTCCTTATATCTTTTTTTATAAGACCTCTTAAAGCTCCTAATAGTATTCTTAGTTCTATCTTTAGCACCTTCTATAATATAATATATATTTATTATAGTAGGTTATATATTATTCCTAAGATTTGACCTTAGTCTAATATTTTAGATTCTAGTGTATATATTCTATTACTCCTTATTTCACCTTCTTAAGGATTTATTTATTTAGTTAGTATACTTCTAATTCAGCTAACTAATTCCTGTCTAGCTATTACAGCTATATAGTATACTAGTCCACCTTATTATTATTTTATGGGGATTAACTATAGGGTATTTTAGGAATCTTATAGGGCTGCTCCTTATTAGGATTAAGGCTCATCTACTAAGTTCTATACTCTTTATTAAGTGGATTAATAGGTTAGTTAATAGTAGCCTAATCTATTATAGGAAAATCCTCTTGATCTAGCTCCTTATAGTTAATATTTTCTCTATTAGAACTAATAGTCTAATTAATTTCCTTTATAAGTGCTATTAGTTAGTAAATAACTCCTTCTAGGGATATATCTTCCTATTTACTAGAGCTACTCTTATTACTATTTAATAATCCCTAATTAGTAGCTATAAGGATATTTAAATCCTTAGCAGACTAATTATTATTTATACTTTTATAATTAGTAGAGGCTTCCTTCTTAAGCTCTATTTTAATTTCTTTATTACTTAAGGTAGTACACTCCCTGTATAGTTTCTTAAGTTATTTATTAATCTTCCCTAGTCTAATAGGTCTGATGATAACTCTATTTCCTGTAGTATTATAGCCTTCTCTGCTTATTATAGTGCTAAGTTCCTTTATTATATATAACTATTTCTTTCTACCCTACTTATCCTTCTAGGGTTATTACCTGCAGGCTCTAGATATATATCCTAGCTTCCTATACTAGAAATATAGTTTCTCTTTTTATTACTATTCTCTTTCTTTATTAGAAAGTGCTATCTATTGGGTTGCATCTAACTCTATTAGTTATAGCCTATAAGGATTAGTATATCCTTAGCTCTATGGTTAAGCTAGCCTTCTATTATTTAGTTAATAATTTATAGTATACCTATTATTAAAGCTATTCTAGTTACTTTAGTCTCTTCTATATATATTAAAATTATATAGTTTATTATTAATCTTAACTACTTATTTAATTATTTTACTAAGGCTATCTAGTTATTCTATCTAGATTAGCTTTTCCTAGATCTCTGGTTTTAGTCCTTCCTTAAATTATAAGATATAGGCATTATTATCCTAGTCTAAATAGGATATAATCTATTAGAATTTAGAAGCATAATCTCCTACAGATCCTATTTATCTTAATTACTATAGTTGCCTTTTAGCATTCCTTCCCTTATTAATATTACTAAAGGTTCCTTTAAGTCTTTTCTTAAATTTAGTATAACTAGTAAATATCTTCTTAGTATCCTTATTCTGCTTCTTCACAGTGTTGGTCTAGTAATCCCTAATAAAGGGTTTAAACTAATTAAATGCTAGTCTAGTGAGGTATATAGTAGTAAAGAGGACTTTATCTACTTTATTTATAAGCTTCTCCTTGTTAACCTGGATATATATATCTAGTTATATAAGGAATGATTATAACCTAGTTTAAGTACTATTAAATAGTTTAGGTAGTCTAATCTTAATAGACTTAGCTACAAGTTAACCATTTAGGTTCTTATTCTATTATTCTAATTAATAGATGTATTCCTAAAGTTAGCTTAGCATAGCTATTACTTTATCCTTAGTGATATATATCTATAGAGGTTATATAGTTATAGTCTGCTGCTATAGTATTCCTACCTAACTAATATTTAAGCTAGTAGGGGTCTGTAGTGCATTTCCTGCTATAATATTTAATATTAAGAGTTAATTAAACTTCCTAAAGTAATTTATATTATATAGTATTTAATTTATTACACCCTGGGATCTGTCTCTGCTATTCTCTACTAATTAATAACTTTAGGAATAGGGTGCTATAGTCCCTAGACTTATAGCCTATACTTACCTAAGGCTTACTAACTAGGTAGCCTAATAGTGCAGTGATATAATGACCTCCTAGGGTTAAGAATAATCTAAAAGTAATATAAGAATAATAATAGTAGAGATAGAAGTAAGGCCTATTAAGTATATATACTTAATAGTAAGAGAGTAACTGATGAATTAGACTAGTGATCTTATACTTAAGTAAATAATTTATATTAAATATGAGGAACTAACTAAGAGTACTAGATATAATATAAATAAGTGTCCTTATATAGTTCCTTAGTTATAACCTTATTTATAACTTCCTTTACTACTCCTAGGGTATCTATAGAGTATTCCTTAGAGTAGAGGTAATACTCCTTTACTTAGTAGTTATCTATCTCCTAAGGTAGTAATTATATAATAGTGCAGCTGAGAATGGTGTCCTCTAGATAATTATTAATTATTCTTTATAATAAATACTTATTACTAGAGATCAGTTATATAGGTGACTGGTGGTGATGGTTATCCATATAGTGTGGTAGTGTATAACTGAACTATTTTTCTATAATGGAGAGTTCATCTAGATTAAGTGCTTTCCTAGATCTCTGGGTGATCAGTTTGAGGTTGATTGGTGATCAATGGTCCTTTAGATTCTGCCTGTTGCATCTGCCTTGTGCTAATACGGCTGTGTTGGTGTCGTAACACCTCCTTATACTGGATTAATATTGTCTATAGGCTTTATATAAGTTAGATAAGTAAGGCCTGGTTAAGTAGCACTATTAGAGGGTTATTAGGGATAGATAGCAGTGCCTACCTATTATTTTAATTGCTTATAGGGTGCCCATTACTGCTTAATATTAGATTAGATGTATTTAGGGGTATAGTACCTGATTTACTACTACTTTATACCATAGGTGGAATATTACTAAGGGGGCTTCTAGTTAATGAGGGAGTTAAATTACCTATAGCTATCTCTGATTTAACTATTAGGCATAGAGCTGTTAACCCCTCAGGTTCTATAGTTCTATTTTATTAATTAGTACATCACCTAGTAATTATAACTAGCAATCCACAGTGGAAGCAATTTGAACTATAAGCTTAGGGTTGTTATTTTCATGGGTTGGGCCGGGTTCCCCTATCTTTAGAACCCAACCCACTGGGTTTGGGTTCTAATTTTTTAGGGCCCAAACCCAACCCATAACCCAGCGGGTTCTAGATATTCTGCCGAAAAATCAACTCCCTGCCTACCTAATCTAGTTAGTATGTATATAATTTTAATACCATACTAGCACTATATATATATATATATATTTACCTTAAGGTATACCTATAGAAATAGTGAAATCTAACCTAAGTCAGATTTTTACTTAAGGTATTCTAATTACTAGGTAATATAATTAAAACCTGTTTTTAGAACCTAACCCTAGATGGGTTCTAAGAATTAGAACCCAACCAACCCCTGGGTTGGGGACCCCCAGGCCCGAACCCAGCCCAAGGCGGGTTCGGGCTGGGTTGGGTTCGGGTTTCCAGGTTGGGTTTAACCACTCTATATAAGCTACTAGAAGGTTAACTACTTAAGGGATTCCTAGCTAGTAAGTTATCATCAACTAGGCTGCGAGTCACTACTATGATTACTATATTTTAAGAGGATATAGGTTTACTTAGTAAAATATATATATTCCAATAATCAGAATGAATCACTTGGTCCTCACCAAGCTATTCATTCCCCCTATTTCTATTTCATGTATGCGGAGTTTGGAGAAACTATTCTCCAAGTAAGGCAGTGGCCCGCGATGGAGGCTCGCCGGCTGTTCGCCACGTGACAGGAGTAAATATTGACTCCACCCTTTCTACAGTCCAGAGGGGTTGCAGGCAACTGTAATCAGTATAGGACCCATGGACTCCGCGCACGACACTGTTACTAGTTAAGTTAGCTTGAGAAAGATGATGTATACATCATATCCACACTGTCAAAGATAGCGACACTGGAACTATCTCTAAGTAGCTCTGGTTGAGGACCAACTCGTCGATGCAAACGGAAAATGACAATATTTAAATGTACTGTTTTAGATCTTAATATGGTTTCCGGGTCTTCCGAGGACAGACTGCCGAACAGTTTGATATGGGTCTAGAACTATCGATCTGGTGGTATAGAGGGCGTTTTCATGACTGCAGCTGACCTCATGAGGACCGTTATAGGGAATAACAGTGTTTTTGTGGGGGTGGTCATCACACCCGCACCTGATTGTGAATGCGAAGTGCCCGTGCAAGGCTACTGATTTAATAATAACCAACTCAAACCCCGGCGAAGTGGCAACTACAAGATGGCCAAACTTTAAGCCGCGGGGTATAAAATGAGAGACTGAGACGCTGTTGAGTTATTTTTCCTTGGAATGTTTACACCTCGCTAACTGCTTTTTTGCCTTAGAGTGTTTGATGACATACTTGATCTTTCCTGAAGAACCCTTACTATATTATTTCCGAATCTGATTTTGCAACATGTCATTCCAGGACTCTGCTTCAAATTTTTATCTTAAAGACGGACACGTTCTCGTCGCCACAGTGAAGGATGAAGATGGTAACTGGGTAGATTCCGCCATAGACCTTAACGATTTTATTGGAAATGAGGACGGTATACTATTCTATATGCAACTTCAGAAATTAATGCCAAGGAGCTTGTGTACTAATGAATGAAAAAATTATTTAGGTTGGTTTATGTGGGAGGGTGAGAACTTCGAATATTCAGCAAACAATATTCGACTGGAGGGAACCCTTCTCTCTGCTGAACTCCAGAGGCGAGACGGAGGTTACAGGGAAAGAAAATGCATTGAATTAAGTGATCGAATTGAGAACCTGAATGGTCACCTACAATTCATGGGCTGAGACGGATCCACCATCTACGTCAAAGCCAATTGAGGGTTTTTAAACTGTTTATTCTGTGCTGTCGTTACAAACTCATTCCACAGAACGTTGCCTGGCTCTAGACCTCGCCAAATCGCGGGTTGGATTGGGTTCTCACTTTTTCGGCCCCCGTGTCGAGTATCACGGTGGCTGAACCTTATGGCAGGGATTGGGAACAGTATATGTATGAGGCATCCCGCCCCTGTAAAAGACAACTCCTCTAGAAGTTCTTGGCAAACAACCCAAAATACCCAAAATACCCAAAGTGAAAATAATTTGCCCATAAATATTAACAATTTTGGTAATTTAATTATGTCACAGATTACCGCAGACCTGTCCTCAGTAAACTGCACCATCATTATACATATATGTGGTCCGTCCGTCCTCTCATACATCGTACAGCTAACATACTCCCTAGTCCTCCAACAAACCCCGCGAGTGAACGATCCTTTTTGTCCACGAACTGGAGGGGATCTAAATGGGTCTCACGCCAGCAAATTGCTCAAGGTTCTGTGCAGAAGGTGGATTCAGAGGAGCCAGTTCCTACACGAATGTGCACCACCGCAATGCAGTAGTCACCGTCAATGTAATGTTCTAGCGATCCAGCAACAAGTTGCCTCGGAACTTCATACGCGAGGGCGGAAAGCAATCGCGCAAGGGAAGTCAATTCTAGCGTCTGGGGTTTTTATGAAGAGCCGTTGCGTGATGTTTGCATGCATTGCCCGTCTGGTTATTACAATATGTCATCTTGGACTTGTAGATGTATATAATCTTCAAGTTAATCGTATACAGTAAACAGGATATAGAAGCAGATTCTAGTTCTTACTATAGAGGATTAGGATACTTTTTCGCCCGGAGTGCCTTTTTCTGAACCGCTACTTTCCCACGGTTCGAGCCAGAGACTGACAACTCTCGCCCTCGATCTCCAAATAATCCCTGGAGGATATATTTGACCCCAGTACGGACCATCTATTACTGTGATGAGTCCCTTGTAGTTCAAATTCAGATGTATTTGCTAATCTCTTTTAAAGTCCTGCCCATGATGGCCCAGCTGACCCAGCTCCCAATGCAGTGTACTTGGACTTTTACTTCCTCCCTTTCAGGAGTCTATACAAAATGGAAGTCATTGGCAACAACAGCGGCAGCAAGTAATTCAATGGACGCCCAGGTTGTTTGGTTCACCTGTGCAGTGGCATATTTGGCGTTTTGGGGTAGCCGCGATGGTGATGGCGACGATGAAGAGCCCAATAAAGCCTTCACCACCCCTCACGCCCATTACTGCAGGACGATGGTGTCCGACCATTGAGACCTTTTGAGTCCACGGTCACCTGCCCAGTCTCGAGTAAGAGCTTCACCACCGCCTCATGCCCATTCGCCGCAGATTTACCTGTCTGGACAGCAGTGCGTCACCTATCTGCCAGGGCAGGCAGCAAGATTGCTAGGTCCAACAAGAGGTATCCGCAAGGGGATAAAGCATTCCAGGGGCTCCCTGACTTTCAGGGACGTGAAATAAACACTATCACGCCCACATTTACACCATCTCATCAAAACATAACTTCCTCCGATATATCCCGAATCCTTTGCATGTCTTCCACCAGACCATTGGGATCCTCAGCTCCTACTACCACGTTTCCGAAGCTAACATCGGACTCGAGATCATCATACCAGCTCAGGATGCACACCCTTCCCTCCTCAAACTCTTTTTCGAACAAGCTGATGAAATTATTCCTTCTCTTCAATATCCGCATGAAGAACGAAGCGGCGCATTGAAGACCGCGAGAGGTAAAGTGACTCCGCAGAAGCGGCAAGCACAGCTGACCTGACGGGCGAGCATTGAGGTCAAGCACATGGAAGACCGAATGCTCATCATTTCCGATATCCCGCTCGCGCTTTCCGTTCTGCATCCGGCTCCCTACCTGCTGCTGCTGCCCATCCTTGCTCGGGCCAGCCGTCTCGAGGACGTCCACGCCGACGGGGCCCACATAGCCGTAGCCGCGATACCACCTTGCCATATCCTTCACGAGCCTATCGAACTTCTTCTTAAGCGCGTCTTGACGGTCATACCGGATCGAGCTGCCGATGTAGTGTTTGCCCTCCAACAGGATCTGCTCCGTGACGGCGAGGAAGACGGGCGCGTCGGGATCTTCCGTCACGAAAAATGATATCCCGTAGTTGCCGATCTCGTCCGCCACGAACTCGGTCAGCAGGATCATGGCGGGCCCAAGGTGTTGGTTGCTCTCATTTACGAAGGACAGGAGTCTGCGCAGGGCCCCGTTCCGCAGATATTGTATTAGCTTCTGGCGCTCGCCTTCGTTGCGCACGAGGTGTGTCCCTGCGCCGCTGTAGGCCTGCTGGTTCTTGAACACGAAGGGTAGCGGGTGTGACGATATCGCCTGGTATATCTTCGCGCTCTGCTCAGAAAACCAGGCTCCCCTGGTGCCCGTGCAGCCCGCTGGGATGATGAAGCTGTTGTGGTTTCGACATGTTTCGCAGCAGGCGACGTTACCGTGGCCCTCTACTCTGACTATGTCGCATCTCGGCGTAGGCAGATCTGATCTAGCGAGTGCTTCTTTGGTGTTGATGTACCAGGCCGTCTCCAGTGGCATGATGACCTTGTGTCCCTCCAGACCGTCAAACACCAGCTTGAAGGAAATAAGATCGATATCCTTCTCTTTGACCGGCATGTCCCCTGGCCCTAGACAGAAGCGTATTTCCGGCCGTTGCGTCGGCGACAATGCGGACATGGTTCTCTCCACCTCGCTCTTGTCGTGTGCCCGTTGTGCATCGGAATCTCCCATGTGGAACATCACGACAGGCGTGTTGCCGCTGAGGAATGCATCGCGTTGCGGAGAGAGCGCGTTCATCTTTACGGACCATTCCCGCTCCCACGCAGCGCCCAGACAAAAGCTTCCATCCTCATCCGAGCACTCATTGAAGGCACCGTCCTGATAGAGATACTTGACATTTCGAGGGATATCCTCGCTAAGATGAATCGCCGAGCTCGCGAGACACACCGCCTGCGCTATACGCTTGTCTTTGTAGTTAGGGCCCGCACGCTTGTACAAGTCAGCAAGCGTACCATCGAGAGTAACAGTTGGAAGATTGGGCATGGTAGATGACCGCTGGAGTATAATAGCTAAGTTGAGGGCGACGGCCCGAATATCAACAAGACAGGACAGGTAATGAGATTCAAGTTACCAGGTTGGAGTATATGTGTATTCCACTTTGCATCAAGCTACAGCTTCAACACTAGGTATGCTTTCATCTCACACCGCCAGTCCTAGTATCGCACCTCGGTGTGATGTTTGAGCCAGGGTGCCGGCGATAGTCATGGTACCACTGTAACACGTCAAAAGATTGGCAGATCTGCACGTACATCTTGCTTCTCAGGCACCCATACAACAACGCCGTGGGTACGGATACAGAAGAGGGGCAACAACAACAAAAAGTTCGAACCGCCTGAGGACATTTTTTCGCGCTTTCTGTGTTTAGCGGGTTGGATATCTCCATACTTAGGCACTGCGTTGTTCTAATGATATCATCCTGCTTCTTCGGTTTTATTGACCGTGAATCCTTTGGCAATTCTCATTGGCCCATGTAATAACGTAGATCCGCCCCTTGGCATCTTCTCAGCGGGGCTGCATATTCAGCACGCAAAAAAGCCCCACGCGGCTGGTCCAGTAGTAGTCCCTCCGGTCCCAAGGGGACCTCCATAACGCCAGCCAAACTTGTCACTATGCTACATAAGCAAGGGTTATGTAGCCGCTAGCCAGATTTGAAGCTAGCGTGAACCAAGTTTTGTACCGTCTGAGCTTGCAGAGATAAGGCACTGAAGGTCCCACCGAGGAACATCACAATGACTGGGCTCTAGCCTATTACACTCATGCAAAATATACCTGAAATGGGTTACAGAACGCTTATCTCTTGCGGTGAACCATCGCTTAACTATATCGGTAGTTGATAGGCTCACGGATAATCCCGCAATTCCTGTGGTTCCCGCGGTTCTCGCGGTATCTGCAAGATCCCTGAATATTCCTGTATCAGGTTCACCCCAACTAAAGGACTAAAGGTCGCTTCACATTCAGCTCTGTCTAGTTTATGACCAGTGTTGTCAATCTATCCATTCTATTAACAAAACCCCATGATATGGATTGACTCCATCAACTAGAAATTTATATTGATGTGGATTGATGTCTTTTTTTTAATTGGGAAATTCATGGTAAATAGGGCAACTATTATTTTTCTAACACATTTTGCTATTTTTCTATCAAGGCCCCAATTTCATTGTCCCCCGCTTTAGGGACCCAGTACTATTGTCCCCTTCCCTCTGATCACTCCGCTCCATAATGATCCTGCCATTCGCAGTCCAATGAAGCCAAAAATTAGTAGGAGCCGTGGCTTTTTGCGTGCTGAATATGCAGCCCCCTTTTCAGCTTGTTTATGTCGCAGCCTCGCGCACATCGCTGAGCTATCCGGGCGCCACCCCGCTTGAACCCTGTTCGATTTTCCATCATTGGCTGGCAAACCCTCCCAAAAACCACAGAAGCTATAGTGCCTATATTAGTCTATTGCAAATGCTGTCTGTATGCAACGAGGCGGACCTGAGAAAGTAGTCTGTTGACGAAAAGTGCGCAGTAAACAAGACCGCCACATTCGGCGTAATCCAAGGGAGCCTTAAGAGGGGGAAGAGGGGGATCACATGAAGAGATAGGGATTTTCGGCTTTAAAAGCCTCACTGTTGGCATCTGCAACAGTGTTGCTCTGCTCCTAAGAACTACTACAGATCTGCCTGCTATCATTTCCCTCTTTGCTGCTTACAATATATTGTATCCATCATGCCGGTGTTGTTGCGGGCTCCGCGCCGTTCCACACCTAGTTTCATATCAAAGGCGTGGGATAAACCTATAAGGCCATGTCAAGTAACACTTAAACGATGGGAAAGCACAACAGCAAGGCCGCAAACACTTGAAGAGACTGACCCTGTCATATTCGGACTTCTGAAGCGCGTACGTTGCCGTAGAGAATATTCCAAGGTTGCACCTGGTTGCTAACATTGCAACAAGGAAGAAACCAGACAAAGACAATGCCTGAACCTGATCGCCTCCGAGAATGTCATGTCACCAGCGGTCATGGAAGCCCTGGGTAGCGTCCTTCAAAGCAAGTCGATCACATTTCCCAGCAATTAAGGGGGATACCTATCTTAACTGATGGTCGACACATTAGATAAATCCTCCGAGGGCTACCCTGGGGCGAGGTACCACAGCTGTTCGGCGAATATTGACGAGATCGAGAGGACCTGCCAAGCTCGTGTCCTCCAAGCTTTCAACCTTCGACCGGAAGAATGGGGCGCTAATGTGCAATGTGCGTGCTTCTCCACGAAAAATGTCACTCTCATCTGATTTTTTTTATTTATTTTTTTCCCTAATAAATGTATGCAGCCATGTCATGCTCAAACGCCAACCTGTACGTCTACTCCGCCCTCCTCGGTGTGCATGACCGCATGATGAGTCTAGACGTAGCCTCCGGTGGCCACCTCTCGCACGGCTACACGCGCGGGCGGAAGAAGATCTCCCACATATCCAAGTATTTCGAGACTCTACCTTACCACCTGGACGCCTCGACAGGCACTATCGACTACGACGGGCTCGAGGCGCTCGCGGCGCACTACAAGCCGAAGCTCATAGTCGCCGGCACGTCCACCTACAGCCGGCTGATCGACTACGCGCGGATCCGCGCCATAGCCTCCAGGAGCCCGGCCTTCGTCATGAGCGACATCTCGCACATCTCCGGGCTCATAGCCGCGGGTTTGATCCCCTCGCCCTTTGAGCACAGCGACGTCGTCACGAGCTCGACCGCCAAGCTTTTGCGAGGTCCCAGAGGCGGCATCATCTTCTACCGGAAAGGCGTACCCCTATCCCTGGCCAAGCGCAACGGCAACGGCAACGGCAACGGCAACGGCAACGGCAACGGAACTACCGTCGAAGACGCCATCAACAGCTCCGTCTTCCCAGGTCATCAGAGCTCACCTCACAACAACACGACCGCGGCCCTCGCCGTCGCGTTACAGCAGGCCCTGACGCCGCAATTCAAAGAATACCAGCGTCTCGTCCTTCTGAACGCGCGCGCGCTCGCCGACGCCCTTAAGGAGCTAGGCTATGCGCTCGCGTCCGGCGGCACAGACACGCATCTCGTGCTGCTCGACCTGCGATCCAAGGGCATCGACGGCGCGCGCGTCGAGCGCGTGCTCGAGGTCCTCGGCGTCGCCAGCAACAGGAACGTGCTCGCCGGGGACGTCTCCGCGCGGGAGCCGAGCGGCCTGCGCATCGGCTCGCCCGTCATGACGGCGCGGGGGCTCAAGCCCGAGGACTTCGCCCAGATCGCGAGGTTCGTCGACAGCGCTGTTGAACTCACAAAGGAGCTTATGGTTCTTGCTGACAACAGCGGCCGCTGCCGCCGCGCGCGCGAGTCTAATGGTAATGGTAATGGTAATGGCCTGGAACGTTTCATGAATTTTGTGGCAGAGAATGAAAATCTTGATATGGTGGCTGAGCTTAGATCAGAGATTCGGGCCTGGGTGGAGCGATTTACTGCTACGTCATAAAAAAGCTGCCTCTTTCTAGACATGTATAGATATAGAATTCATACTTCTCTGGTTCCACATAGATGCACCTACTGAATAAACTCAAAGTCCCCCTCAGTAACATCCTCCAAGGAGTCGGTGCGTTCATTACTTTGCTATAGTTTCGGTTTGCTGCGATTCACAGAGTGGCAAATCAATCAACGACTCCATTGACTCGACCGCGAACTCGGCCATGAAGACGGGCAGCTCAGAGGCAGTGACGACGTCGCTTGTGGAGCCGACATACAGAAGTGTTGCCGCATCCATTGCTGCATCAGCCAATGTGTCGCTAATAATAGTCAGGTTTCTCATCGCTGTGGAGATCAAGTCTTTAGGGTCTGGCATAGATATATCGGCTTTTGCCGCTGGGTATCCGAACCACCAGTACCTGCACTCATAGTCATCAACGTGCTTGCATCCCTCAGAGCTTGATGCTCGCCGGGGGTTGGAAGGTGATCAACGATGGCTTAACGCCATACTTCTCAGCTATGTCCTTAAGGAAAGCGCTCTCATCCTGTACCTGCTAATAGATTATAGGCCCATGGGATCCAATGCTAGTATTAGGGTGAGTTATAGAGCATAAGACAGTCTTGTTTTGGTTGCCTGACTGCCCTTTTCCGCACGACCCCTTGCAGCTATTATAACATCCCTGCCAGCCACAGTCAGCGCAGCAGGTAATGTATGATTGCGTAATATAAGTGAAGTGGTCATTGCCATGGGCCATTATGTACTCATTAATCTGGGACTATACAGAATCCTCAGTGTACTTGGAGTACTTTTTAAACTTGTCATTGTATTCTTGCTTTAGGAGCTTATTGTACTTGCCCAGGGCTGACTGAAGATGTTTGCCCAGAATTGAAATGGTGTATGTGTCGACACAATAGCCTGGGATATTTTTAAGATTATCTGATATGGCCTGCAGTGTGTCGTACATTTTATTGTAAGGCTCATAACTGATGTCTGGAATAGTGTAAAATTCCTTAAGGTCCACGGCCCGGTTGCTCTACCCCCTAAAGCCATAAATAATGGCATAGCAGACTGCTCAAAGAGCGAGAGTGTCTTTGCTCATACATCTAACCTATTCTGTTTTGTTGTAGACCATGATGTTACTCATTGACTCCTTGTTGTACCATGTCTTTGCTGTTGGATTCTGTTGAAGGATCTCGTGGATCATTCAGGTTATATAATTCAAAACAGAACCGAACTGAATCTAACCATGGTTGGTTAGTGACTGCCTATCTAGGCCTAGGGGCGGATTTTACGGTTAAACTCACACCAAATCAGAACAGATCAGGTTTGGTTCTGATTTCTAAGATTTAGACTCAAAATCGCAGCGGTTCAGTTCCAACTGGGGTTGGACTCACCTGAACTCGGACCAAATGCAACTCTAGCTTTGGCTAAGTTCTGTAGCATACTAGGATCCCCTGCGGATCTAGCACGAACTGCCTGTTGGGTTCTTTTCTCACCATGGCTCACCGGAATCAGGTCAGAACACTGCTAGGGTAATGATAGGTTGAAGCTAGAGGGCTGTGTAAAACGGAAAGTTGGAAGGAGAGGGGGGGGGGGGGGGCGGGCGCTGTATCTGTAGGAACATCCTACATTAACAGGCGGGGGGGGGGACTTTCGTAGTGCTGACGTCATCTGCGCCTAGAAGGTTGGGTTAGTCATACACACAGCGATCACAACCAGCTGCAGAAAACAGATATTTCAGGATAATATGCCACGTGCCATCATGCGGTAAGCTTTGACTGGACTTAAAAAATTAAGGCCTAGCTTTTTGATTAAACTTAAGAGATACGCTGGGGTATATTAGCTTATCATCCTGCATTTCAAAGATCCTAGTTCATCTTAAACATTCAATAATACCATTCATTGATCTGTGCATACAAATAAGCTGCATTCATGTTATACCAGTAAGCACAATGAAGCCATCGCGAAAATCTATCTTTGATCATGTCGAAAGATCCAAGAGTGGCGGTGTTGGTGGTTTCCATTACTATTTTTGTCCTGGCGACCACCTTCGTTGCCTTTCGTTTCTACTCCAGAATCGTGATAGTCAAGAAATTTGGGCAGTATGATTACTGGAGCCTTCTGGCCTGGGTACTTTGTGGTCTTTGTCTGTGGCCAAAACGGGGACTGACGCTTCACAGATCATCGATTTTGCCTTCTCATTCTCCTTATTGTACGCAACAGCAAAGGGCCTCGGACTTCCCGCAGCCGACATAAAACCAGAGAACCGACGTAGCATCATTCGGGCTACCTTTATATTCACCGTGCTTTATGTGAGTACACTGAGACCCAGCTGTGATGAACTCCCAGATGACCTATGCTGATAATGCCCGTTAGAACCCAGCTTTAATGACAATAAAGACATCGATCCTTGTGTTTTATCTGACCTTCGCCAGAGGCGAAAAGCTTTTTCGACTGGGGAACTACCTGACTCTCTTTGTAGTTAATGTATCTGGCCTCGCTTTGACTTTCCTCACTATTTTCCAGTGTCGTCCAGTGGGTTCTGTCCTGAAGCCAACACTGCCAGCAGCGGCGTCCTGTACCAGTGTGATCACACTCTACTTGTCCAGCGCGCCAGTGAATATAATCACTGATATTGCTATCCTCTTCCTCCCGATGCCTATTCTAACCAAGATGCACCTGCCGCGGAGGCAGAAATTCATCTTGATAATCACATTTGGCTTCGGACTTTTTGTGACAGTTGTCGACGTGATCCGGATTGTGTACCTTCAGCGTGCTCTGACAGAGACTCAGCTAACATCTCAGTCGGGGCCTATCCATAGCGGCTCTTTGATCAGCATTTCGTGTACGATCTATGCTACCCTCTTGTCACGACAGGTCATGCTAACTTCTGATACACTAGCTTTCGCTGCATTGTCATTCATGTGGTCCGTAGTGGAGGCCAATATGTCTGTCATTTGCAGTTGTGTCCCGCTCCTTAAGCCGCTCATTGCTCGCACCATGCCGCGGATGATCGGCGTCAGCGGCAAGAGGCACGGGAGGACGACTGGTGCGGAAACCCCTCCTGACGAGATACCTGGCGTCGGTTCGTCCGCGAATATTCGCTTGTCCGCCATGGCACAGCTAAACGGTTCCGGACCCCGCGGTGATCGCCCCGTCTCCTCGGATGAGGGTGGGGATGATAATAGTACAGATAGTTTCGTCCAGATACGTTTGGATAGCCGAAGAATGTCGCATTTGGGCTCTTCTCAAGGAGTTCCAGGAAAGTCTTTAATCCTGCTTAGCACATAACATAGATCTTCGTCCTAATGGTTCATTGTCACAGACCCTGAATTAAGCGGAGTCCGCTCAGGGGACTCCCAGCCCGGCGCCGCTTTGATTGAGTTTGTACGGATGAAGGGGCCAAAGAACATGCTGAAACTCAATAATAGAGAATCCTTGGCACCAATAGCCTTGGTCACACTCATTTTCTGGCTGTGGGGTTTCTCATACGGGCTTCTCGGTAATTTGACCGGCCATCTTCAGGCTGTTCTCGGACTCGATACCTGGCAATCCCTCGGCATCCATGCCGCATACTTCAGTGGCTACTTCGTAAGCCCAGTAACGCTTGGTCGCTGGATTTTGAAAGGATGGGGCTATAAGGTTACACTGATCACAGGCCTATCTGTTTACGCCTGTGGGACATTGATATTCTGGCCATCTGCCGTTCTCTCGTCTTTTCCCGCTTTCATTGTCTCCAATGTCGTCATCGGTGGTGGATTGGGGGTCTTAGAAACCGCTGCCAATTCCTTCATCGCCTTATGCGGGCCACAGGACAACGCCGAAATTCGCTTGAATATCTCACAGGCCATTCAGGCTATCGCAACAGTTGTTTCGCCACTACTTTCCGAGAAAGTCCTTTTCAAGGATGTGACAAACGTCTCAACTCTAATCAATTCACAATGGACATATCTCAGCATTGCGTTTTTCGACCTACTTTTAGCTGCAGCGCTGTACTACCTACCTATTCCAGAAGCCCCTGACGACGACCTTGAGCAGATCGCAATCCGCTGTCGAGGAGACGGATCGAGCAAAATACTAGGTGTTCCTGTCATCTGGCTGACGCTATCTTTGGGTGTGGGCTCACTATACCTCTATGTCGCCGGCCAAGAGGTTCTAGCAACGAGCTTTGAGTCTCTGGTGGTGGCGTCAAATATCAGGTAAGAAGCTATCACTATCTCTTTCCTCTATGATTAACTCAATCTTCTTCATCACAGTTCGGACCTTACACCCTTTGACTATGTAACCGTTGGTCATACGGTGTTTGCTGTTGGCCGTTTTCTGACTGCTTTGGTCCTCTGGTTCCTGAAACCTCGGTGGACTCTGATGATAGCATACGCCGGCATGGTGATTTTCTCCACTCTTTGTCTGAAGACGTCTGGTTTGACAGCGGTAATCATGGGTTTGATGATCTACCTGTTTGAGAGTGGTGCTTTCAGCACCCTGTTTGCCATTTGTCTGCGTGGTATGGGGAAACACACAAAGACAGCAGCCTCTCTTTTGGCATCAGCTATCGGCGGTGGAGCGTTTCTGCCTTTTGTACAGTATGCAGTGTCCACGTCCCATGGGGTGTCCTACTCCTACAGCATCCTTGTCGCTATCTTTAGCACCGGGGCCCTCTTTCCATTATATTTGAACCTTGTACCTGCTGCTAAAAGGCAGGTAGACCCAGTGGCCCATACCTACCAGAACGGTCATCAGCAAGTGGGCCATGGAGAAGCAGATATGTCCCATGGCGAAAGATAATCGAACTTTTCCGATGGAATTCTGCTGAGTTAATAACAGTGCAGGTCTCCCAGGACAGGCCTAAAGGTATATTACAGAGTTGTGATTACCAAAACAGGTTGTATCACTAGGCAGACTATATTTTCAAGTGTACACGGCTACAGTGAATTCTCTGAGAGATTGCCACTGTTCGTTGTCTATGCGAGATCTGCTAAATGAGATGGCAGATCTTATCTAGTCCGACTTCTGCGCCGCGGCCTTTCTGACCGTGACTTATCTGGGCTTCTTCACTCTTTCTTTATTCATCGGATGGAATGCAGATACAGCCTCCGAAGGCCAGGGTGATTAAGTGGTCGTAGGTAGCGATATCAAAGGGGTGCGACGCGAACTGTAAAGTCCTTCAGGGAATGAGGACGCTATATGCCTGATTTACGTGTTCGATGATTATTCAAGCCATAATGTTGATTGTGTGCACTATATTTATCTACTTGATTGAAGCTATGGCTTTCCTTGTAGAGGCCAAGTACTAGGAGCCTTACGAATTGTTAGGCTTATTGATAAGGATCAAAAAAACAAAGGAACAACAAAGTTTTTAACGCGGTAATATTCCGCAATGTGCCTAACAATGGTCTAGTTAATCAAAATCCAAAATCTGACTAATAGAGGGTTAGGCGGTAGGCCCACTCTAGCTTAGGGTTTACTCATACAGTTGCAAAATAGCCATTAATACACGTCCTTCTCTGTGTGTACAGTATAACTATACAAAAAGATATCCGGCATTCGCCCAAGACTTTTCTCTTCAGAGGGAAAAGCACTTATGATGTGTCAAGGCATGGATGACCAACAAACCAGCTGCTTCAATCGGGCTGGTTCCCGCTGGAAGGTCAGAGGACCTCAGTGCTGAAGACCATGAATACAACAGCTCAGCTTCGACCACTCCAGAAATGATGGCTATGGAGGTTCGGGAGGCTAACAAAGTCTCGAAAAAGAGGACCGCGATAGTCATCAGTTGCATCACTTACAGCACGGGCATCACGACCTTTCTGGTCGGCGTGGTCACCATGGCCATACCTGCAATCACTGCGGATTTGCAATTGCCATCCAATCTGGTCCTTTGGTATGTGTGATTTTATACTCAACCTCCTGGAAAAGTAGATCGATCATTGCAAGAGCATAGAACACAACTAATGTTCATGTGGATCGTCAGGCCGGTCACGGTATACTCGCTCACCTGCGGCTGTACGCTGTTGATCTGCGGATCTGTTGCCGACGTGGCAGGGAACTGGCTGATGTTTCTTCTCGGCTGCTTCCTTCAGGGAATGTCCACTCTCGCATGCGGACTGGCCAGGACAGGCACCCAGATGATCGTCTTTCGCGCCTTTTCTGGCGTGGCGGCCTCCTTCTGTCTACCATCTGCCGTGAGTCTGATCAATGAGGTGTTCCTACCGGGTCGGTCGCGGAATATTGCATTCGCGTCAATGGGTGGCGCTCAACCGGTAGGGTTTGGGGTGGGCCTGGTGCTGGGGGTGTTATCACAGGCACTATCGGCTGGAAATGGGGATTCTTCATCGCTGCCATATCGAACTTCCTCATGTTGATTGTGTGTGCCTGGCAGCTCCCGAAGACATACAAAGACCCTGCCGCAAGCAATATCTTGCAGCATCTTGCATCTGACATAGATTGGGTTGGGGTGGCTTTGGCAAGTGCTGCTCTCGCCATTATATCCTATACCCTTGCGTATGTTTCTTCATCAGCCTCGGGAGCTTGTCGCTGATAGCAGAAAAACAGAGCCCTCACAGGCAGTCCATCCGCCATCCGACTCCCGCAGAACATCACTCTCCTCGTCCTCGCCGCCGTGCTGCTCATCGCTTTTGTGCTTTGGGTAGGCCGCCAGGAACGCCTCAATCGCCCGGCCTTGATCCCAAACTCGCTATGGAAGAACAAAGTCTTCTCATGCATCTGTATCAATGTCTTCTGCATCTGGGCTGCGTTCAACGCCTTCGAGCAGTACCAGAATTTCTTCTTCCAGGAAGTCCAACACGTCAGTCCGCTCGGTGCTGCCGTCCGTTTCCTCCCCGCCCCGATCGCTGGCGCACTAACCAACGTCGTCGTCGGGCTCAGCGTGCACCGTGTCCGAGCCGACTGGATCGTCATCATGGCCACCATCCCCTGTGCGCTCGCGTCCTTACTCATGGCAGTGGCCCAGCCCAGATGGTCCTACTGGGCGTGTGCGTTCCTCGCCAACTTTCTCAACCCGATTAGGGCAGATGGGATCTTCATCGTGTCTAATCTGCTGTATTATAACTATTACTATTTACCTTTTAGGTATTCTAGTAGTTAGTATATAGTGCTTACTATATCTCCTTATCTATATCCTTATTATTATAGATATTAGTTAACTAGAGATACTTCTATTAAGCATAAGCTTGTATAATCTAACTATAGTTAGATTATTATAACATACCTCTATAGTAGGGGCTTAGATAGAGTTGCATAACCAAACCGCTAAAATCAAATCCGACCCTCACCGAACTCGCAGCGGTGAGGGTTCGGTTCCTAGCCTAGTAAATCACTTTGGTTTCAGTTTAGGTAGGGTGAAACTGATTCAAGTTTAGTTTAAACTATTGGTTATGGTCTTTGTGATTTTATTAGATTAGGTAAAACTACCTAATCTAATTAAAGAGAATACAGAAGTATTACATATTAAAAAACAGGTTAAGTAATCTAACCATGGTTAGATTATAGGAAGACTATTATAAAGCAGAACTCCTCTATTATACTAAAGATAATCTACCTAATAAGTCCTATTTATAAGCTAATAGAAATACCCTAGCTAATAAGGTGCATAGCAAGGTTAAGATCCCTGAGATACTAATTAAGAGATAATAGTCTGTAATATAGGTAGGTGATTATCATCTCTATTAGATACCTCTCCCTTAGATATATCTTGCTGCGATACATGCATATTAATATTATCTATATTATTATCTTCCTTAAAACTACCTAGATCTTCTTTACCATCACTAATATACTACTTAACATCCTGGTTATCCTGATTATCCCTCTCTATATTAATATCTTTCTTGCCAACCTTATTAAGTAAAAACTAGAATTTCTACTTAATTATAAATTAATTAGTATATATTAAGAGTATAATAGCCTATATTATATTAATAGCCAGGCAGCTGTGTTGGTAGTGGTAGATATCCTAGGCTATACTAAATAGATTCTCTAGCCTAATACTAGTCACAGGGACAGCAAGGAAGTCTTAAGTAATTAAAGTAAGTATTAGAAATTAAGATATATTTATTTTCCACTAGTTAAGAATATTAAAGGAGTCATCTTATTGAAGGTAATCTAACTATAGTTAGATTAAAATAAGGATAATAAGGAAAGGAAAGGGATACTTATATTCTCTAAGATATTCAGAAAGTTCATTACTGCTAGATCCTTTATTAGAAGGTAAAATCCAGTATTATTTTAACTTCTGAAGGGCATAATTCAGGCTAATTAATAATATTTAGCTAGATAACTAAGCTCTAGCCTATAGATATTTCTCCTTATAATATATAAAAATCTTTCTAAGCTTTATGTGATATTTATATACCTAATTATAGTTATTATCTATCTAAGAAGTATCTTTAAAGAATAAAAGCTTTTAGTATAGATTAAGAATTATACTAATAGCATAAATAATATTATAGAAACTATAGGTTAGCTTATAGAATTCCTAAAGCTTAATATATATAGTATATAGAGTATTATATAGTTATTACTTCTAGAGCTATTTCTTATTCTAAAGTTATAATATTATATCTTCAAGATAATTAAAGAGACTATTATAGATACTAAAGACTTTATATACTATAGCTCTAGTATGTTCTAAGAGTGTAGTTATATAGATATAGAAATTATAAAGAAGCTTAAGGAGGTACTTAATATATTATTATTCTTCTTAGGTAAGACTAAAAGAAGAGATATCCTTCTCTTAAAAAGTACTAATAAATTAATATATTAGTTTGTGTAATTAATGGGCATACTTTAATATTAGATATATTAAATTCTACTATATTTTATAATCTAGAAGGAGGAGTAATAAATTACTATTATTTATATCTTAGATTATTAAAAAAATTCTCTTTATTTTAGACTTATAAGGATAAAGTGCATAAGCTTTTAAACCTATATACTACTAAGTATAAGTCTAACTATAGTTAGATTTAATATACCTTTTCTATTATCTTTAGGAGGCTAGTTTCCCTAATTATATAGTCCTTATTATCCCACTCTATAGTAGGGTTATTATTACTTACCTAGATATAAAGCTTTTTAAGGAAAGTAGTTACTGCTAATTAAATTATATAGGTAAGATAAGAGAAATAATATTAGGATTTAAGTAGTTAGTAAAACTCTGGATTAAAAGAGAAATTTAGTATTTTATTACTATACTCTAGTTACTCCTTTAGCTTCTCTATTAGACTAATAAATATTATTAAATTATTTTTTGCATTATTAGTAGTAATCCTAAGAAGCTATTAATTTAACTTATACTTCTTTAGAACTTCTATTACTACTAAAGTAAGATTTTCCCTAGTATATTTACTAAGGACTAGTAGGAAACTAAGAAGAACCTTATAATAGCAGAAATCTAGAGAGATCTAGTAGCTAGTAATTACTATAAAAGGTTTTTAGTCTAGACTTATCTAGTAATCTAGTATAATTAATACCTTTATATCTAGTGGAAGAGAAGTAAGTAGTGCTTAATATATACTTATAGTAAGGTCTATAAGATATATCTTAACCTCATTATAGTTTAGGATCCTAAGATATAATACTAGCCTAGTAACTATATTAAGTATTTACATATACTTAATAGTTCAGAAAGGAAGGTAATATATAATTAGAAATATACTTAATAGTTCAGAAAGGAAGGTAATATATAATTAGAAACTATATAACCTAATCTCTGAATACCTCCTCTAAATATTATAAAGTAGGTATATTAACCTAGGAAAGGGGGGATAAGATTAGTAGTAAATCTAACTATAGTTAGATTAGTAAAGATATACTATTACCTATAATAAGTATTTAGTAATAGTCTATTTAGTTATACTAGATAGACTATTACCTTTCTATAAATACTTCTAACTTGTTAGATGCACTTTTATTATTATAGTACTAGTATAATCTAAACCTAGATAATAAAGAAGTATATAATAGTATTTATAATAGACTTTAGGTTTACCTTCTAAATATATAGCTACTTCATTAAAATAAGTCTAGGCTATTAAATATTTCTTACCTCCCTATCTTATTCTTTTCTTCTTAATTAAGTCCTCCTGCATCTTCCCCTATTTTATTTTACTCTACTACTAAAAGAAAGTATCTTTTACATACTTAAGGTTTTTAGTTAATTTATATTCCTTAAGGGAGGGAAATTTAATAATATAGTCTTATCTATTAAATCTTAAGAGGACCTAAAGGACATCTAGAATAGGTACAGGACTAGATATAGTAGGGTTAATAGAGGCATCTACTAAAGATAAGAAATTATTACTAAATAAAGACTACTGGCATAGCAATACTAGAGGTAAGGAATAATAAGAAGATAACCCTTTAGGTAGACTTATCTTAGATATAAGGAATAATATATTTTTAAAGTTAGGGACTTTAGGTAATAGAGAAGTTAGTAATATTATAGTATATAGATTAAAGCTAAGAAGGCATACCTAGAGATAATAAAGTTTAAATCTAACTATAGTTAGATTCAGAGATAATAAAGTTTAAATCTAACTATAGTTAGTTTCAGAGATAACAGAAGTTAGAATCTAACTATAGTTAGATTAGGCAGTAATATACTAAGAGAAATTTATACCAAGGTAGGAAAGTATATTAAACACCTAAACTATAAGAAATCACTACTTAGTATTAGTATCTAAATTAATTACTATTATTTTTATCTCTGCTAGTTCTAGTACTATTATTCTTATTCCCTTTAATATTATCTTTATCCCCTCTAATAATATTAGTAGCTAGTTATTCCTCTATATTAATAAGGAAGTTATTACTGCATCTATGCTCCTGATTAAGGGCCTTAATCTTATTAATAATTACCTACCCTTTATTACTATCATTATTAGTAACAGCGATCTAGCCATCCTTATAGAGTTTCTTTAACTTTCTTATATATACATGCCTTGCAGTATTACTTAGATAGTTAAGGGTAATTAATAGATATTAAATTATACTCTCTTCTAATATCTATTTACTAGACCCACCCTGATTATTATTAACTATATAAACTAATTAGTAATCTTATTAATCTAACCATAGTTAGATTATAGACCATACCTTATAATTATTTACACTTCCTAGGTGGCTTTTTAAGGGTATTCTTTTATATAGACTTAGCTAACTCTCTGATACTAGTATAGACTTTATCCTTATTTAAAGTAAGCACCTTTAGATACTGTTATAAGAAACCTATCTTATATTAAGAGTTTAGGTTAGCCTAAGTAGTATTCTCTTATTAATTAAAGGTAAGTATATTAAGGTTTTTAAGTATATTATCTATATTAGTCTTATAGCTAAAATATTATAAGATATATATATACTCTTAGAGTATATTTACTATAGTTTTATACTCCTCCTATTATAGATAAATATTTAATTATAGTTAGATTAGTAGGCCCTTAACTTACTAAACTCCTAATAACCTTTAGAGCTTATTTTAATTTTTTAATAGTATTTACTTTCTATCCCTACTCTAGTATAGCTAGTATAAGCTTCTTTAACTCTTAATAGTGCTAGAGGGAGCCTATAATAGTTAACTTAAGAGTAAGAGAGGAATAATTTATATTTATATTTAGTAAGGGAACTTTTTAGAGGAGCTAGTTCTATAAAAAATTATAAGAACTAGTAGTATCTCCCTAGAGAGAATAAGGTATCTAAATCTTACTCTAGAGTATAGTTAATATTCTTACTATAGTTAGAATAGATAAGAATACTATACTAGTTCTGCTAGGTTATTAAACCTTTCTATAACCCTAATAAGATATAGGCCTACTATCTTAATTACTAATTTTATAATCCTTACCTAATAGAGAGCCTTAAAATACTCTAAGTATTAGTAAGACTTAAGGCTATTAGTATTACTAGATTATAGTTCTCTAGGTAGAAAGTTTAACTAAGTTTATTAGTATAAATCTAACCTTAGTTAGATTTAAACTTACCTACTCTCTTATAGTAGTATCTTACTAGAGATTCTCCTTAGTTACCTTAGACTATAGTTCTTAGATAAAGTCTTTTATAATTACTTTAAGATTTGCATCTTAAGGAAATAGTCTATTTACCCTATCCTATAAGATAGACTCCTTAATAAAATATCCCTAACTTCTATAATCTATAAGAATATCTTTAGTATATTACTAGTAGGGGTTAGGTAGACCTATTTTAGATCTACCTAGACTATTATATGCCTAAGAAGTAATTTAATAGGGGTTGTAATCTTTTTATTAAGATTATTCTAATTATTTCTAGATATATATTAGCTTATATCTAACTAATAGTTAGATTCACTACATACTATATTAGATAGTGAAGGTTATAGTTTTAGTAAAGCCTTTTAAAGATATAAATATACTAATTATTATTAAGCACCATCAGGAACCCAGGCTAATAATTAGTAAAGGAATACTTATTAATTAGGTATAGACTAGCTAGCTTAGATAGTTCCTCTATGCTCTAGTATTTTAATAGAAGAGGCTATAAAGTTTTTCTCTTCTACTTACTATCCTAATAGTCCTCCTGCTTTAAGAAGAATAATAGATATAATTAGGAATTAGATTAGCTATCCTCTATTTCTAGAATACACCTCTAATTACTTAGAGAAATAGAGTATATATAATCTTTAAAGATAGTATCTCTAAAGGTAAAAAACTTAGAAATTTCCTTTAACTAGATCTAACCATAGTTAGATTAGCAACTATTCCCTATAAACTAATAATAGATAAGTACTTATAAAGTCTAGTTTTAAACTAATAATTAACTCTATCAGGTTCTAAGAAAAGCTATATTTACTATATCTTATTAAGTAATATTTATAGATAGCTTTATAAAACTCCTTATATTTTAAGATTACTTTAATCCTTACTAAGTATAAGAGGTTAATTCTAAAGACATTATTTACCTAATTTTTAATAATTTTAGTTAAAGTAACTATAACTTCCCTCTTATTTAGTAAGAGGGCCTCAAACCTACTAATAAACTAGATAGTATTAAAACCTTTACTATTAGTCTTTTATATAGCCTACTAGTTTACTATTAGTATAGCTATAATATCTTTAGAGAGCAGATCCTCCCTATAGATATTAACAGACTAATAATAGTGCTATTCTTATTAGTAATATACCTATAATCTAATTATAGGGAGATTTACCTCCTTTATAGGAGTAGTAATTTAATAACTATCTATATCTTAAGTAGACTTTACTACTAAATTATATTATTTATCCAGGAGACTGCAGAGTACTACTACCCAGTATTAGCTATTATATACTATAGATAGGGCTATAGAAGGGGGCAGTGAGGGAATAAATAGTAACTAGTCCTAGGGAGTATTAGCCTCTAAATCTAACTATAGTTAGATTAGCTATACCTATAAGCTTATTTACTTAAGGCATTAACTATAATAAATTATAAATTACTATTAGCTATCTTAAGACTTAAAATCTAGGTCTATCTTACCTATTTTAGTTCTAATAATATATATAAGAATTTCCTTAAATTCACTGGATTGAACTATTACTTATAGTTAGTCTTTAATTATAAATCTCCTTATACTAAGTTTAAATAATATTTTTAATCTCTAGATTAGGGATTAATCTACAGCTCTATTTCTTAACTTTTTCTATTTAAGAGTAAGCTTATAAATATTAATTATAAAAGAGCTAAGGTATACTACTTCTAGTTTCTAATTAACTATATTATCTTTTATAGTCTTAGTAATAATAGTATTCTTTTTTATAGACTTTAGCTTTCAGGAACTAGAGGGCCCAGTGCCCCTACTAGACTACCCTAATATAGTATAGATCTAACTATAGTTAGAATCTAATATCAGAATAATAAATAGTATAAGGGTATGCCTATAGGTAAATCTAACTATAGTAAAAAAAAAATTATAGTATAAAAAAATTACTAATAGACAATTTGGACTTACCAAATGTATGCCATTTTCGGCCGCATTCGACGCCTTTTTTGGCAGCCATTTGGTAACACGTGACTTTACCTTTCCAACACGCTCCCATCCTCGCTACCACCACGCACCAGTCAAACTCGCCCTCAGCGCCCCACCATCGCGGGCGTTTCATCGACTTCAAGCGTCAGTCTTTCAGCACCGTCTCTCCAACCAGAAGCTGTATGAGGGAGCCGAAAATGGCTTCACTTCATCCCTTCACATGGGCCTGGGCTCCAGCCAGGCCAAGACGGCACCAACTCATTTATCGTGGCCCTTTTCTTCCAGGTTTGCTCCTTCATTTATTTTCCCCCCTGAGCCATCTGCCAGATCACCCTACTTACGAAGGTCATCTACTAGCCTCAAGGTCTTTTCTTGCACCTACAATAAAGTCACTTCACTCTTTAGTAACCACTTCGCTGGAGTTTGCGGTGTCGTTTCCCGCTCCCCCATCCTCACGGCCCCCGTGCCTTCCCTCTCAGTATCCGTTCCTCATTACCTACAAACCCACCGATGAAGCGTACCCGTGCGCGACAGAATCGATCCCTCCTGACGGGGAGTGACTGCAGTGAGAACGATGTCGCCGGTGGCAGCCCTGACTCGGACGAGCGGTGGGATGCCACTTATGAGACGGATGTGACTGAGCCAGATGTCACCGAGCCGGATGATAGCCCGAGCCCACGAAAACGCCTCCGGTCGGATGAGAAGGACCCTGCTTTGGAGCCAAGTCTATCCAATGAGGCAGATGATTTCTATGACGACCCCCTCGATGACACCGGAATCGATCTTTGTGAGATCGACGAGGATTTTGACAAAGCAGAGGGCACCATCCAACGACGGGAGCGGATCGAAACCCGATGGGAGCGGTCAGTGACACAGGACGAATGCCACCTTTGCTGTTCTCTGCTAATGCAGACATAGATATTGTAACAGCAAAAGAAAACTAGAGCCCAATGTGCGAAAATGGCGGGATCCTGAAGAGGCCCTACGCCAGGCGTCGAACAACGACCTGTATCGGTTCTTGGGCTGGTCCCTCAAGCTCAAGCGAGGAAAGAACGGTCGACGTAACAAGGGCATTCACAAGTCTAGCTCGTTGAATACTGACTGGAAGAACCTTCGTAGTTACTACCAAAAACTGACCAAGACCAAAATCGACGATAAAGATGGGTCAGAAGTGCGGAGGGTCAGTCATTATTCTTTCAGTTTGTTTGGCCATCTCGTCTAATCGTCCAATTTATAGGGTATTAGGTACTTGGTCGTAGAGCATAGGTTAGATACGCAACCGAAAAAGAAGACGCCAGTCTACATTGAGGATATCGGCCCGTTGAATGAAACGATTCTCTCGACTCAGCAAAAGAAGTTCTACCTTGGATTCCAGCGTATCCAAGTGTGCCTCTTCAATTCGCTCGCTCTGTTCACTGTACACCGCAGGAGCGCCCTATTGAGTCTCCAGTTCAAAGACCTACAAATCTCGCTGCAGAAGGATCCTCGCGGCGGACCTCCTATCCCTTTGGTTGAACTGACGCCAGATGGATGTAAAAAGTTTCTTGGGCAGACTGAATTGTAAGTGAACTGCCTTCCTTTCCCCTTCTTATCCCGTGATCTCCAAGTCCTACTGGATCCGTTCACACGAGTCTATTTTGGAAACCATTGCCCTTTTGAGACCTACACCAGGCAATGCGGGCTAACTGACGACAGGACTACATTTGCACTCCCCGAAGTGGTCTATGGACCATCTTTGGTGATATGTCCCCATACGCTCCTATTCGGAATCTTGTTCCATGCCAAAGCATTCCGGAATAACTTGACATCAAGGGCCCAGATGCGGAAGCTCTTTATTAGCAAAGGTTGCCGACAGCTCCTGATGCCCCTGGACCGGGAGAAGGCGGATTGGTATATCTTTTGCAAAACAGAATTGGTCAAAGGGGTTCCAACCATTCAGCGGACCCAACCCATGTCCAAGTCCTCCATGTCCAGCCTCCTGGTCACGTTTGGGGAGATCAAGGGATGGCCTAACCCATTCCATGCCCATCAGTTCCGGTACGGGACTGGCAAAGTGATTAACGAGAGTGGTGAGTAACTCTTTTCATACCACCACTTTTTAGGGTCCTTTTAGCTGCTGACATTCAAGTTCAGGATGGGTCAGCAAGGAGCAACATATGTTGATCATGAAGCACGCTAGCCCCCGGACTTTTCTCAAGCATTACCATCCTAGGAACCTCGACACAGATATGACTCGGATTGTCTGTGGCCTTGACCCGGACGTGGAATACATGCGGGCTGTCACGCGCCAGAATCGTTGGGAAGACCCACGACGCCCGAGATATTTAACGGAGCGACAGAGGGCACGGGTGGAGGACCATCCTGAGTTGGAAGAAGCCCGCCGGAAGCTGAGCGAGATTGGTGCCCAGTACAATAAGACCCAGCAACCGGGCCTGCTGCCTCGGATCGAGAGGCAAAAGAAGGAGGTGACCAATACACGAAAACGATTACTGAGGGCTTTGCGGCATCAGATCCGAGAGAACTTTGATGAAGAGCAGGCATTCCTGGATATTGAGGCGCAGCTCTCTGGCACTGCAGTTAAGGAGGAGGAAGAGGATGAACCCTTTGAGGCTGCTATGCCCCCAATCCAGCTACATCTTATGCAATGTCTTTTGTCCTATCCAATCTCCAACTCACTGGAGGATGAATGGAATCGGCACAATGCAGGTTCGGATGCAGTAATGCAATATTGTGACGTTCTTGAAGGAGGCCCTCTGAGAGGCCGGCCCAGGCGAGAAACTACGACCTCCGCTGCATCGGATGAGCCCACGGCTCAACCCCAGGATGCACCACAAGTCGTCCAAGACGGCGTCACATGCGAAGTGGAACCCCCTACCGTACACGGTAAGCCGTCGCGTGCTACCAAGGAATACTTGGAGAAGTCGGAACTGCCAGAGGCCTGCTTTCAATGCTTCGCGAATGAGAAGCTACCCGATAAGGTTCGCTGCCGGATGTTTCATGATGCTGGCTGTGTCACGCGCCACTTCGATGCCATTCATCTGAAGGAAGAGCCGCTCAAGTGCAACTGGTGCGAAGTGACCTTGTTGCATAAAATGGCATTCCAGCGCCACGCGATTGATGAGCATCGGGTGCGCAGTCGCTGGCGTTGCCCCGATCCGGCGTTTTGAATGGGAGAATAATGAGCCAACCCCATGCGCGGCTTGTCTATAATAGATTCTAAACCATGCAATTATCCCAGTGTATGTTACCATTGCTACTCTACTGGTCGAGGACTTTCTACAGTGATATCTCTGGTGCCTGCTGTGGATGCTTTCTCGCAGCATCGCGGAGAGCATGTGTGGAGGTGGTAGAGTTGGAAGTCGGAGATGGCGCCATTTTGTCTTTGGGCGGGCGGATGGCGACGGTCGTGGACAAGGAGATTATAAACTGCTATTAGCCGACCAGCGACGAGAGTAATACCGTAATATCTCTCGAGAATAGATTCAATGGATCAGAACGATCATTACCTGGATGGACTTGTAGGATGGCGCGAGAAAGAGTCAAGAAAGGAGAACGAGATGGAATTGGTTGGATCACGTGGTTAAGGTCGTCATCGCCTGATTAGGCAGCTGTCAAAACGTGACTGTCAAATCAGGACTACTGAACTGTTTTTCTGCGGATACTGTAAGACTTTCCATTTCTGGATTCGGACCGAGGTGCCGCCGCTTTTTGCTCACTGAGCCAGCGGGATCGTGACCGGAGAGAGAGAGTGCGTGCCCTGATCGCTCCCTGAGCGCTCCCGGAGCTTTCCGGGTATGCCCTGATTACTCACCGATAATTGCCTGAACACGGGCGAGAATGGACGACCAGGATTGATTATTCATCCTGAGCACCAAATGGTAGCCAAATAAAAGTCGTCAAAGCCAAGCCTGGCCACTATTCCTTTTTTCTTGGGGCATAGATTCATGGTGTCCTAGTGAGGTACATGGGTCTACGATTTTTTATTCGCTTATGATATTGGGAAGAGAACAGACTCGCAAGACTGATCATAAACGGCGCAAGCTCGTTACTCTGCACTGTGCTTGCAGAAATCGCTAAGCCTACACCAGGTCATGGCAAGACCTCGACTTCCATAGATGGAGAAAATCCTCGTCCTGGCTACGCTTCAGCGGCAATGGCCGATGGTACAGTGATTCATCCTTTACTCTTACAGTACTTACCTAGCAGACAGGGCAGTATCCCGGTTACCTCAATCTAGCGAGATCTTGGAGCGGCTGCTTATCGCAACACCATTCAGGCACTGCCATCCATGGAAATGAGAAGAGCATAGGATGTCCAGCAGACCTGACTATAGAATGCTTGTACGTATTGCTAAGGTGCAACGGAAGAGAGATAGGCCAGCAAGGGATTGGAATCGGAGTTTGTTACATGGCTTAGGACGTAAATACTATTAGGTCAGCAAGCCGAGAGAGAAGACTCTCCATAGCCTGCAACCCCGGCATGCGTATGATATATACTGTACTGATCCTGCACCTACTATTGACCCCAGAGAGATCCATGGGTCCCTTTCACGGTTTTTCGACCCTTTGGCCTGACCTGGTCTTTTGAGGTACACGTGACCGAGTCGCTTAAGTCAAGCAGCACCCTCCAAGCAAAGGCAAGGCATCGTAATGACTTCCTTGTCCTCCTCGGTCTCGCAGCAGTACTAGGCTCTTCCTCAGCTCATTTGTACGTAAGTGTTCGCAAATAGTATCTTCGAGATCTCATCCATTACGCTGAGGTTGGGCAACTGAGGCCTGGCGAGTGGATCTGCTTCGAATGCGACTCGACTGTTGCGTAGGTAGGGTGGTTTTGGTTGGACGACATACAAAGGATAGAGATTCCGACGCGCTATAGTATAGTAAGTGCTTGGATATTTGTTCTGCACGGAAACCTGGCTGTAGTAAGCGTGGAGGATACAATGACCATTGATGAAATAACATCCGAGCTGACCTAAGGAAACGGGGTCAATTAGCTCTCGATAACAAAACAAGAGAAGTGCATCTCTTCAAACGTAAGGAAACATCTTACGGCCCTAGTATATAAACAAACATTCATTGGATGTCAACTGAATTCGGCGCGATACGTGCTACGTATACAAGAAACTCGGGCTAGTCAATAACGAACCGCCGCCAACTCCAACATTGATGACACGGCTTGTGAGGAAATAAAGAGTAACCTCGAATGTAACACTCTTACCTGAGCGATAAGTATTGCTTCAGCCGGGAAAATAACGCTGTGATGTCAAGGCCAGCCCCCGATGAGAACTGATTCCATACCATCCGTCCTGTGGTTCGCATTAAAGGGATGAGCAAAATGTCCAGCAATTGACAAGGTAAGCATACGTATCTGTTACAGATCGTTACGTACCTGTTTGTCAGCCGCCACGATACGATTGTATTTAGCTTCGTAACAGTCGGTAAGTAATCGGCTGTGGCTGTGCAATAATTGTCCGTGACAGAACAGTTCAAAGTAACAGCTGTATTGGCGTCAACAAGGGCGACAGGCTGACGGAAAGTAGACGCACAAGGTGACACAGGTCGATATTCGCCTTTCCGAGCCAAGGAACCGTTCTCTGATTTTATTCCCACTGTATCATGAGCTCTATGAGATCCGTGAAAATGCATATGACGTGACTGAAGGGCGCAACCTCAACTTGAACTTGGCAGAGTTCTGCTCTTTTAAAAGATAATGCAAGCGTAGATGCCAGTAAATACCGTAAGGGCCAGGCATCTGCCGCAAAGGTCTGAGCCTGGAGAAACTGTGGCTACAGTGGTTGGTTGGTTGGTTGGTTGATGTCATTTACCCTGACCCCTCGCTCGAAAGCGATATGCAGGCTACCTCAACTATATGTATCCGCGCGTACGTACATGTAGAGTGTTCTACTTTCTGAAAACGAACTTAGAGCCTCGTCAAGGCCTGCCGTAGCCTAATTGCCGTTCCCATTGTTAGGCTGCCCTCGTGGCGCGCGGCTCCTGAACCGTTGTGACGCCTCGGCGAAGTCCAGCACAGCCTTGACCGTCTTCGCCCTTGAGACGGTGTCTGGTTTACCTCACTTACGTTCGGTTGAGCCTCCCAGCAGACTCGAGATGCTTCTAAACGCTTCCCCTATTTCACTCCGTAACTCCCGTCGAATTTCCCTTAATCCTGGACAGTCCACCAGCACGTGGCTAACCGATTCTTGTGCGCCGCACACACACAGGTCGTCATCGCGGAAGCCATGGGCTTTAGCGTAGGTAGAAAACCAATTGTGGCCGGTGCGAAGCTGTGTCAATAGGTACGCCCGGTTCCTTGGCAGGCTCCCATATAGATTTCTTGTGTAGGTTGCTGGTAGCGCGCCGCCATTTCTTGTGTAGGTTGCTGGTAGCGCGCCGTCAATTCGCCGTAGGTGACTGCCTTTGTTGGATGACCACCATTCCTGCTCCCACTGGGTGAGGATATTACCACGAAGGCGCGCAAAATCCCTAGACAGTAGTCGACGGAAGGGGTGGGTTTTGCCTGGGCGCGCMGCATCCTTGGCCAGTCGGTGTACAGCATCGTTTCCTGGATTGTCGCAGTGTCCCTGTATCCATTGAAGGCGGAGTGCGATTCCTTTTGCCTGGACCTCTGCGGCAGCTTGGAGGATCGCGTGCATGATACGTTGGCGCGATCTGTTCCTTGGGTTCTGATTCGATTGTAAGGCTGATCTGCTATCACACAGTCTTGTCGCGGTTGTTTGTCTGCTTCGTGAGATTGACCGTTGATGGGCGATCCTGAATACTACGCTGATAGCGTAGAAGATGCCAATGAGCTCCGCTACATGAACTTACCACCGGTCCATTGGTCTCACCTGGACCCGTCGTGATTCGCGGTCTCTAGATTGCCGTCCAGGGCTGTGACGGCGGCGCTTAAGTGGCCCTCTCGTCCAGAGGCGACCGAATAGACCACAATGCCCGATGTCAACCGTGTGGCTTCGGCTCGCTCCACAGCCGCTTCCCGGTCTAATCAGACTTCGATTTCCGTAAAGGCCTCGGCTCGCCACGGACGCAGCGGGCTTGGGTCGATCGTCTCTAGTTCATCCAGCCTTTGTAGGTCCATAGTCTTTACGGCTTCCGCTAATGGAAAGCGACGAAGTTCCCGATGTTGTTCCGCCGTTTCTGAGCTCGTGTGAGCGCACCCCAGATAGGGAGACTTCGAGGTAGGGTGTGGAGTCTCGATAGTATGTTGTGCCCTATGGCGAAGGCGGAGGCTGGTTGGAAGGATGTGGGCTTCTACCTCTAGGGTCGCTGTTGCCACCGTCCTGAACGCCGATAAGATACGGATTAAAGGAGCCCTCTGTACTGTGTTAAGGTGCCGTAGGTGGGTCTTGTCACGGAGGGGATCGTGCCACTGTTGACGCGTAGTCTACTACTGGTGTGATGCACGTCTGATAGATCTGTCGCATCTGTTCAGGACGCAAGTTTCGCAGTCCTGCCCAGGGCAACGGCCACCTTAGTGACGCGTTTGATGGTTTGTTGGACGTGCTCTTTCCACCGTAGCTCATGATCAAAGACGACCCCGAGTAGCTTAGCCGTAGGCAATGGTGTCACTGTCTTCCCATTTATCACTGGTTGACCTTGTAATTGCTCGCTTCGCCTCCTAGTGATGTGGATCAACTCAGTCTTTTCCACCACAAAACAAGACCCCGGCCGTCGGGCCCATGATTCGATACACGGGGTGTCTTCGGATTGTATCTTGGCTAAATTATCCTCAGCCAAGCGGCTAACTCGCCAGCGGAAGTAGTCGTCGATAAAGGCTGATGCACCACCGTGGAAATCGACGGTTGGTCGACTAGGTCGGAGTTGAAGAACGCAAACGAGATCGGTGAGAGCGTCGAACCCTGCGCTGACCCTGCGTTCGCTAGCGGGGAGACCCCCGTGCGGAAGTCGTCGAAGCCTATGCTGGCGAAGCGGTCGCTCATAAAGCTCGCAATCCACTTACGAGCAGTGATTGGGACCCCCTTTGCCCGTAGGCGGGTATCGTGAGTTTATTAACGAAGGTGACTGAATGTCGCCCTTTTTATTTGGTGGCATCCCTGGGGGGAATGGCGAAGATGCCATGATGACGATAATAGTGTATTGCCTGTAAACGCGTCGAGCACTTTTGCCAGCAAATAACGTCAGGCGGTCTAGTTGACTTAGCTAGGGGCGTCCGTCAACACTCATTTTCCCCCACTGTATGCCGTGGAACTGCCTACCTTGTTTACTTATGGGGTGCTGTGTATGCATTACTGTATACGGCCGTGCTTTGGTTTCTCCTTGCGCATGTCTCCGTCATACTCTTGGCTGTCACATCAACATGAATGTGAATGACCGCTCGTTGAAATCCAATTGTACGATTTCAGTTGGAGCTCGAGCGGTGAGACTAACCTGTCCCGATACAGTTAGTAGCATAATGCCAAGGAGGTGCTTTTGGCAGGAAGATGGTACCTAAAACAGTCTGTCAGCAACTGCCAGCTTGATGAATCGTTCCTAAACAACCTGTATGTTCCACCTAAATTAGTCGGCCTCTCCATGTCTTCAGATACTTCACCGAGCAAAGAGGAGCTTTTAGCGCTCTTGCGGCGAGAACGGGAACGAGCAGATTACGAGCGGAAGCGTGCAGAGAACGCGAAGCAACGTGCAGAGCAAGCAGAAGAGCGCAACCGGAACACAACATTTGCAGAATATCTGAGAGCTTGTCATCGCTGCATAACGAAACCTCTTAGACCAACGGCTCGCTGACGACGAAAGGATCTATCAAAAGTCCAGCCGGCCGTGTGTGCCCCACGTCCCTTCGCCCCGGGATTTCCGCGCAGCGCAACAGGCCCTGTTTGACGAGATATACCAGCTTTTCCATCCGAACTCCGAGGAGCCTCTGCGAGTATTTCCACCTCTTTTAGTTATCGAGGACCGAGGAGAGCAAGCATGCACTCGCCCGTTGGCGAGTGAGTCAGACCTAGTGAGACACCAGGAGGCAGAAGTGGAGAATCCGGTTAAAGAAGTGATTGATAGGTTGGCCGGCTTACCTGCGGCACGATGCAGGTTGCCGCTCGGTGGAGGGATAATCTTTGAAAATCATACGAACACCGTTACGGAGGAGGCGGGACAGGTACAACCCGTTGACAAACCGACCCTTCGCCCCGACCAGAACTGCGTGTATATTCGCAGCGGCAGTGAAAGGAGCCTTCTATATGTCATTGAATACAAAGCTGCCCATAAACTCCCTGACGCTTATCTCCGAGCGGGCCTTCGGCGAATGAATATGGTACAGGAAGTTGTCCAGCAAATCACCCTACCTACAGATGCCAATGAGAAACTGCTTTACGACGCGAAATTGCTGCGCAGCTGTCACACAGCCTTTTGAATATATGATCACGAAAGGCCTCCCGTATAGCGTACTGACGAACGGTCATATAAAGGTGGTTCTCTATGTCACTGAGCAAGATCCGACAACCTTATACTATTGCCTCCTTGAGCCTAGCAAGGACGTCGAGACGAGGTCGGATGATGGCTATGGTTTCCGGTACCATATACAGCCATTGGCTGCCAACTAGTGCTGACAATAATGGCGCTCCAAAAATCGCAACGCAGCCAACTCTGGCGCAATGAGGCTATGAGGCCACTAAATAGGTGGGAAGTGGATTTTGAAGAGGCGGTTAGATCTATCCCAGAATCAGAAAGGAGAAAGAGTCGACCGGAGTCAGATTGGCGAGCACCCCGCTATCCCATCGACCCTCGGTCACCTTACCTCCTACGACGACGAAAGGTTTCCGAATTCGAAGCCCCCCTAACTGGCAACCGAGACACACCGGAGTCTTCAAGCGAATCCGATACGTCCCTGCCTCGAATCCCGTCTTCTCCGGTTCCTGTGCGGAGAAGAAAACGACAACGAACGTTGAATCCTCAAAGTGGTCCCCAAGGATTCCGTCAGAGTCGCCCTCCAAACAAAGAGTATTGTACACAAGCATGCCTTCAAGGTCTTGCTCGTAAATGTGAATTTGATACCGAGTGTCCGTATCTGTCCTTCCACCAGAAACATTCGTCGAACGGTCGACATACACTTTCGCGATCAGACTTAGTCAAACTTGTAAGCGAACAACTGAACCGTGATCCTGATCACTGTTGCCGCCCTATGGGAAAAGAAGGGCTACATGGCTCTCTGTTTACCATTTCCCTAGATGCTTATGGCTATATATTTGTCGGCAAAGGAACTGAGTATGCCTCCAATTACGAAGCCAGAATTTACCAAGCTCTTAAAGCTCTGCAAGGGTACGCTGTCCCTGTATATGTCGGAGATATCTACCTGCGGCAGAACATATATTATCTGCCGACCCGTGCCATCGTGCATATTTCCTTAATGTCATGGGATGGAAAGGCCTTGAAGGAAGACGAGTGCTCCTTCTTCAAGACCGACCAAGATCCGAAATCAGCGATGCTGGCATTGAACATCTTGACGAGCGCGCACCGAACATATTGTGGAACGAGGAGGTGCAACGTGTCATGTTCATTGACTTCGGTCGTGCACAGGTCACTCGGAAACGGAAATCCTAAGAACGGAAGCCGCATTCATTGAAGCCTAAGAGGCAGAGGATGGCTATGCGTTATGAGGTCGTTGTCTAGGTCGCTTGAGTCGCGTCATGTGCGTGAGATGGCTGCAGTAGCGAAAGCAAGGATCTCCAGCGGTGCGGACCGTACATTCTCCCAGAGTTCTCTGATTGTTCCATAGCAGTGCTGGGCGCTAAATATGTGCTCACACCACAAGTCCATTGATTCCCTGCTAGACCCGATGGACGAAAAAACAACATAGACAGAGAACGTCCACAGTTAAGTAAAGATTAGCGGACTGCACCGTCAAAGAAAGGGCCCAAAATGATAGATTGATAAGCACATGGAAGTGATTAAGATCGTTTGTGCTCTCGCAGATGTCGTTCAGAAGTTTTGTCAAGCGCCATAACATAAACAAAAAAGAAAGGAAGCAGTCTTGCAGGAAAGGAGTTATATCTGGCCACTTAATTTGCCCGCGTCAATTTCTGGGCCATCTAGCGACTGCGCCTACGAATAGTCCGCCATAGCGCCGCCATGCTCCTGCGCACGACAGCAGTGTGTCCCCGTTAGACTGGTCGTGGATTGGATATGGGTTGAGCCACACTATGTTGGGTCCAGCCATGCGGATTACGTGTTGATCACGCCACATCCGGGTGAGTTGGATCTGGGCCAACCCTCATCCTACCCAAAAATGCGGATTGGCTGGGTTGCATATGGATTTGCGCATTGGGTCTCAAGCATCCAGTCTTGGGCCCATATCTGATTTGGATCGAGTCGATCTGGTTGCTAGTAGCAGCTTGACTATTGCCTCATTTCTCCCTGCTGCTGCCCATGACAGTGGTGTCCTCCCATCATTATCCTTATAGTCTAGATCAACTCGGTCTTTTGCTAGTAGCAGCTGCACTGTCGCCTTATTTCCATTCTCTGCTGCCCATGACAGTGGTGTCCGCCCACAATTGTCCTTGGAGTCTGGATCAACTTGGCCTGCGGCTAGTAGCAGCTTGACTATTGCCTCATTTCCGTTTGCTGCTGCCCGTGACAGCAGTGTCTGCCCATCATTATCCTTAGACTCTGGATCAACTTGGCCTGTGGCTAGTAGTAGCTGGACTATTGCCTCATTTCCTTTTGCCGCTGCCCGTGACAGCGGTGTCTGCCCATCATTATCCTTAGAGTGTGGATCGACTTTGCCTGTGGCTAGTAGCAGCTTGACTATTACCTCATTTCCATTCTCTGCTGCCCATGACAATGGTGTCCGCCCACGATTGTCCTTGAAGTCTGGATCAACCTGGCCTGTTGTTAGTAGCAGCTTGAGTGTTACCTCATTTCCATTCTCTGCTGCCCATGACAGTGGTGTCCTCCCATAATTATCCTTAGAGTCTAGATCAACTCGGTCTTTTGCTAGTAGCAGCTTGACTATTGCGTCATTTCCCTTTGCTGCTGACTTCGTCAGGAGGTTGTTAAGCAACATAGCCTCGTCATGAGACATAACGGTAGGGAGGAGGGGCTCCTTCCTTCGTTCTGCTGTTTCAGCCTTGTGCGATTTGCCAGCGCGTAAATCACGTGCTTAGCCTGTAGTTTTGTAAGAAGATGAGAGGCTGTTACTGACACCGCATAAGGACGCCAGCTATAGCGGACTGTGCTCCTTTGATGCAATCTTGGATTTTGTCCGCTCTCGGCCTTTGGGAATGTGGAGGTTGCCCTGACCACACCAACGGTCTCGCCGTTCCTCCCGCCAGCCTGCACGGCAAGGACCGGCAGGGCAACCTTGCCGGGCTGTGTCTTCAGCTGTGCAAATGGCTTCTGTCTCATGAGCGCGTGTACCTGTACGGGTCGGGGGCGCTGAAAGTCATGAATCCTACGGCTGATAAGACTGGCATGGCTGCCCCGGGAATGGACCTGACCATCTACAGTCCGCTGTGCGGATTCACCTGTCAGCGTGGATACTGTCCTGAAGGGGCATGCAAAATTTGGAGGTCCTGGCGGTGGTGGCTCTGGGTCAGGATCTGGAGATGGTGATGTTTACATTGCACCGTCTATCTGGGATTCGCCTTACTCCAGTTGCTACGACCACCATTACTGTCCTCTTGCAACATGTAAATGTCCCCCCGCTCCTATCTATAAAGAGTCACGGACTGATCCCAGATGTCAGCCGTGATTACCGAGATTCCGGTCTTGGAAATATCGACCTACGCCTGGTAATCTCAATGTTTTCTTTGGCAGTCACGACGTCGAGACTGTTGTTTCCGGCCATCAAAACTCAAACTGAGATAGTAAAATCGTATACAATAGATATGACTTTGTGAACAATATCTACATTTGCTACAGTGATGCCTGGAGCATGTCGACTGTCCGTAGCCTTTACTCGTCCCGTCCTGCCCCACTGAGTATCGAAGGACGTGTGCCTGATTAGGGACCGTTGCAATAGTGTTCACAGGCTGGTGTGACTGTCAATATGGCTTCGTGTATGATGCTTCGAAGGATACGAACCTTTTCTGATAAATTCGATTAAGTGGGACTCATCCAAGCGACCAGGCTCTACAGAATCCCAGAATCCCTTCCAGTAGTAGTCATCGTCAAATTTGTAGCACATGAGGTCAGAGATGGGAAGATCTTTCCAACCAATGGGGTATTGTTCAAGCGTCCGCGAAATACTGATATTCGAATCGATAAAGTGTTTTCGCTCGGTCTCGTTGTATTGCGAATCACCACGCCGCAGCTTCCAATAATGATTAAGGGTGATCAGATCGATGACACCTTTCTCTGGACGCCTGCCTCTCTCAATATTCGTCTGCTCAATAATCTCGTTAATAATCCCGATATTCGATTTGGCATTTTGGACACGGCCAGTGACTTTTCCGAATATGTCTAAGCCATTCAACACGCATGCTGAGAGAAGCTTTAGTGGCTTGCAAGCAGCTCTATGTGAAGCGTAGTGTATGTCTTCCAGGTATTCCTGGATTCTTGGCCCGTCCTTTGGAGATATTGGGAATCTGGTTTCCAGAGACTGCCGTAAGGCAAGCATCTGAAGTTTAATTGCTGAATATGTTAGCTAGAGCAAAGGATTGGGATAGTGACTGTGTATACTTGCAACGGAACTTCTCGCTCGTTCCATATCCGGTGTACCAATGAAAGCATTTGGATCCAACAAGCTTAGAACCACCTTGTACACCTGGAATATTTCTGATTCGAGGCAGCCAAAGCACAAAAGTAGGCGTTCCAGAGCATCAGGGGACGCGTGTGAGGTGAATTTAAGAATGGATAAACGGTGTGAATGAGAAATAACAATCCACCTAGATCCTCTTTTATCATCTTCAGCTGCATTGCTTAAGTTCGTGCTAGCCACTATATGATCCATTACGGTAGCGGGAGAGTCAAAATCCTCAGGACGTAATAGAAACAGATCCAGTGTCGATGGGAATAGCGAGTCTATTCAAGTATTATCGGAGGGCAACAGTTCAGCACATGCCACCAGATTCTCCTTTGACGCCACAGTTCCCCATGGCCATGAACATGAATATGGTTCGATATGTAACCCGCGGTGGTGAGCAAGAAGACAAAACTCATAGCCGTGCTACGGAATGGCGCAGGATATTCAACTTCAGAGCAAAGAAAGACTGCTCTTCTCGGCCTTAAAGCCGTTATACTAATTATCTTCCACCTTATAGCATTACAAAGGTTCCTCTAACCGAAGTCCACAAGAACAAACAGCAACAAGTTCTGGGCMATCCATCATGGCCATACCTTAAAATTTCTATCTTCTGAACGCACAATGCATTGTCAGCAATCAACAGAACAGAACCTATACAATTGGCATACCACTTCTGCCACCGCTACCACCGCCCTCTCATGGCTCAACATAACCGCTTTGACCCGGTCAATTCCGCAGCCCCAAGTCCTAGTTTGTCGCAGCAGACGCTTCCATCAAACCCAACATCTTATGCACATAACGCGTCTTACGGCCTTCCTCACCAATCCTAGCCAGAACGAGAATAATAATGACAATCAGAACCAGACTCCTCATCAGAGTATTGGGATTATCAACGCCTCCTGCAAAATTCCCCTGGCTCTACCTAGCGCATATTTCCGTTTTTGATCTCTTTCCCTCCCTCCGACGGTTGAACTGTCTCTGGACGTCAAGAACTTTCGGTTGGCCTTAACCTCAGAGACACACTGTGTCTGTTAGGCAACCCTCGGTTAGTCGCTCACTGCATGCGCTACCCAAAAGCGCTGCATGCTGATTCGCAAACAGTTTGGGTCATTCTGAAGTTGTAGATAATCACGGCGAGTTTAGGACTGTTACACCACTAATCCTTCCTTTGCTTGCGAGACTTACCTGTTGGCATGTCCTTTACTGTAACGTGTATTAGGTGTGTGTTGCCTTGTTCAACCTTGAACTTCCTCATGACACATGCTACCCCTCCTTTGTCATGCCGTCTGAGTCTACACACAAATTCATACTTAGATGGCCATTGTGAGAGTGAACTGTAATCACTCTATACTAGTATTCCAGCCATTTCTATAATAGATACTGAAGACTTCACCGATGTCGCTCCACTGCTGAAGAAAAGGACTGCATCAGGTATCGGCAAGAATGTCCCCGGGGTGCGGGTCACCCTGCTGCAAGAATGCCTGTTCAACAGTACAGAGCTTTCAATCAAAGCTGGCGTGTATGAATATGTCGGGCTTTAGATTTGGACATTTTGATTAGAAGAGATATTAGGAGGAGAAGATGGGTTATAAAGGATGGGATAGACTAGATGTTGATCCTTCTCGCCCCATAGTTTTACCACGAGACGTGAGGATCTTTGTACGGCTGCCACGGATAAATAATTCAACCGAGACCTTTTACAGACATTAATTTTCGACCAGCAGCCTCAAAACGCCTCTCCCCTCATCTTCTCCCTCGCAAATAATGAGTGAAAGTAACTTGCCAGATTATAAGGCGTTATTTCTCAAGGCTACTAGTCCCCAGCAACACGAAAAGGTGCATGTGCATTGCTGGGGATCTAGAGTGGGACTTCGAACACAAGCACAGAACGATACTGTACACCATGGGGCTTAAGGCCATTAAGGATTTAGATACAACACAGGGAGATCAGGGCCGTGAATAAAGGCCGACCAGGGAAGCATGGGGAAAAGATCAGCCTCCAGCTTGGGCAGAGGCACACACTGTACATCATCAAGTCACCTAAAGCCTTTATGGTTGGAGAGTACAGAATTCAGCACAGTAAATGATTAAGCGGCGGCTAGGTTCAACATGTTCAACCTCACGCATCAGCAATATTGTTCAACTATGACGAACAGTTGAAATCAGTACCACTTTTCCCAGAGAAAAGTCGCAAGCTTTTGAGTTTCCGTAAGACTTGCACTAGGCCTGTTTTAGCATCCAGCCCAGTGATTATTAAAGGATTAGCATGGTCCAACCATGAGGAACCTCGAAAGAACCAGTGAGGTCTACTGCAGGTAACGGTAACGGCGCATTTCTACCGACAGGCCAACTGAGTCTCCAGCCCAATAAAAGCGATGAGTGGTCGATGATGCGCGAAAATAGTTCAACTATTGATCAACAGTCTGTCACCCAGGCAATATCCCAGCCTTGCTGAACACTTGTCGGTGGATTGCTGAGTGATTGGCAGCTGAGCCGTTGATCACTGCTCAAAAATAGGCGATAAATGTTCAACCATTCAGGACTAATTGCAGGTGATCTTGGTTGACTGGTCCTGTGGCTTGCGTCGACCCACTTTGTAATCGCCAGCACGGGACCACACCCCCAACAAATGTTTTAACTAATGAATCCTTTATCCTTCGGATTGATAATTTGAGTAAAGTGTCGATGAGTAATAAGGTGCTGGTTGGATTTCCATTACCATCGTAGAACGGCTTCATCTTCGGAAACACTGCTCAACGACTTCTACAGGCCGTAGGGCAACTAAGAACAATTCCAGAATGCGTGTCGCTCAAGTTGCGCAATCTCTCAATGGGTGAGATGAGCAACTGCGCGGCGAGGCGATATTTAGTGTATTGTTTGGAGCATGCACCATACTTCCATACTTTGCAATTTCTTTTTCCGTATACAGGTGCTTTTCCCTTACCAACGTGGAGTGAAACCAACCTTCCAAGACTAGGACGATAGCTTGTCGTCGTTTGATTCATTTGGTTGCTGATCCATTCAACGACCAGATTCCCAAAATCGGATCCAAATGTTATGCATATGAAAGGCAGCTGCAGCACGCAGTTTGATTGCATTAAAGTAGCTATAATGGCCTCAAACCCCCATTCAGTAATTGCCGTCACGCTACTATAAACTCACTACCTAACCCATCCATTGGGATTTCTGGGGCGTCGATCCAGAGTAAAAGATTTAACCAGGTTTCGAAGGCTGAGCTTGATGGATTAACAACATAGCATCCCGCAGTTCGCGCAAAGTGGTCCCAGTTGATTTCAGCTCTGTTTTGCAGTCCTCTCTGTCTGGCCAAGGAGCAAGAAATCGCCAAGGCCTACCAGAGCGAATAAGGTCCAAGTCACCATCCAAGATCTAGATGAGAGATTCCCCTACTTGGAAATGCGATTCTCCATCAAAATGAGGTCCAGCTGAGAGTACGAGCATTTACCATGTGATCGCGGGGCCTTGTATCACCTTTGGTGCATCTGTTGAGGAGACACTTCAACCGTCAGAGGCAGGGAAAGGATCAAATTCAGAAACATGCGCTATGTGAAGCCAGTGTAATTTTATGGAATATAGTGAATATTTTGATCGAGAAAGCTAATCCAGAAAGCAATCATTGTTAGGCCTCATTACCTCCCATTCAGCCGATCGGCATCCAAAGAGAACCAGCTTCGCCACGCCTCACTGCGAATGGTTCAAAGCATAATTAAGAGAAAAAGAGTAAAAGAACAAACACAAGAACCTCACCCATATTTACATTTCATGTCATCTGGCGCCATCTCCAACAGAATTTCTGAATGTATATATAAGGAAAAAGACATAGTCGAGCATAGAACAAGCAACGAGTATATATACTAAACAAAGAAGAATTAGGAAGTCATCAACAGTACCTGGCATATAAAACCACGGAGTGTCCTGGCAGTCACTTGACGTGGAATAAGCTGCATTGACAACAGAGTCTGGGACTGGGAAAGAAACAGAAACAAAGTTAAAAAACAATCATCAGTGAACTGAAACTCCAAGGCTGCTGGAGGGTCAGCAGTGGTCAAGGACCAATCATTAAGATCATGCATGTGGTCTATTTTAAGACCAACTATCAGGATGGCCACATCAGCTAGAATAAGGAGCCTGCTGTGATGGATCACAGGGATGACTTAAAGATCCTGTGTGGAAAGAAGGCCTCTTATGCTCATGCCACCCATTCTTGAAGATCTGTCTTAAGGCAGGTTCGGCAGGCTGTAAGCCATGTGAGGCATTTCCTAGGGATAAGATGTCGGGGGACATGGGAAGCTAATATGACATAGTAGTCTGAGACATGGCGTGACTGGGTGCAGTACCATACTCCATTGGGTTAATGAGATTATATCAGAATGAAGGTGTCCAAGGGTTGAAGCTGGCCGACTGCTGCATGGGCAGGGGTGCTTTACAGTGGTAGGAAATCTACTCCGGGGCGGAGAACGTGATGGGCGCCTGTGTCAAATAATTAAAAGCAGCATGTGTCTCATTGGGGCTGATAAATACTGTTATTATAGATGTTCTGGGCATCTGCTGCGATGCATAATCTTTAGTATACTTAGAGGTCATAGGAAAGAAAGTTCAATCATCCCTGGGTGTCTTACCAAAGCTCAATGACTCTGGCAAAGGAAATAACTGGTTTCTGTCATCTCCCATATTCATTAGACGACTTGGTGCCGCCATGCCTGTGTGTTTAACTGGGCTCAACATCAGGCTTGTTAAGTTCATCTTAGAGTAGAGAATAGGAAGTGCCTCATCTGCATTAGTGTCTTCTTGCTCATGCTTCTAGTCTAGATCCACCTTGGAGTTGCCCTCCTTCTCTTTCTGATTTAACTCTTGGTTAATAACATATACAATTATTTTGGCATCTGAGGCTCGTTAACAGCTGTCAAAATGAATTTTATGGAAAGAAGATGCCGCTTACCAACTTCTCCTCTTTCATAGTGTTCTTCAATCCTTCTTATGCTGAAGACCTCATCCAAGATTTGGAGTCTGTGGGGGTCTCTGAGCTGCCACTTATATTTATAGACAATTTCCTGCAATTGATCTGTGGTAATACTGAATCTTCCAAGCTTATAGATGATATGAATTAACAGAGACAGGCGTTCTAAACCTGTCAGCAAAATTACTTGACACTAGAGATTTTCTGGAGGGGTATATATATAATCCTTTCAAAGATGGTCAGGCTCTTTGTGAACCACATCGGCGGGCCACCATTCAGGCTTTGTCTTCTCTGGGTTGCCCTTCATACCAGGAGGGGCTCCAGCGGGGGGTTTACCTCCATTATAGGGGTGCTTGACCTGCTTTCCTGGCTTGATGAACTTAATGAACACCTTTACAAGCTAATGACAGTTGAGCTGCTGGAAGTACTTTAAGGACCTCTCATAGTAGTCAAGGACTTTAGGAGTATCACTAATCTCAAGCCCAACCATGTCCACTGAGCCACAAGAGGGCGTTTCCTCACCAGGGGCTGAGAACTGGATGGATGGCGGCACACTGTACATAGAGTGGGCTGGGGAATTTCTGCCCTGCTTAGTTTAATGGTAGGGTAAGTGACCAAGCAGTTACTAAGGATCATAGCTATATGGTGTAGCACTGGCAGCTGACAACCCTGTTCAAATGAGATCAGCAAGAATATAGTACTTATGTGCGGAGTGTTTACATACTTTGAACCTTGGGGTGTTGATATCTGACCTTGGCACCAAGGAGCTTCAAAAACCTTTCACAGACTTCGGTTGTGAAAACAGTCCCATTATGCTTCTGGATAGATGGAGATTTGATTACCTTAAGTCTGCCCATGTTGTCAAGATAGATCATGGCGTAGTAGGCATAAGGGATGTTGATTGATGAACACACAGATTTACCCATAGGCTATGTAGGAGATGAGTCAGCTCCATATGTCTTTCTAATGCCAATATCACTTACCAGGACATTATCCCAGCTGTTAACATCATCCTGCATACATGACACAGGCCTTTTACTGGAGCCAACCCCAGGAACAGGTGCACTGAACACCATTGTATGATTTAAGAGGTTAATGTTGACAAAGGTACGGCAGGTTTTGTTAAGCAGATGTATCATTTGGACAATCTCAAGTTGGATGTTTCTCAGGCAGTACAGGTACTGAGTTGCTGAGAGGTAGATAGTGCTCAATACATGAAAATGTTATTAAGGTAGGGGCGAGCTTACAGCTGCAATGGCAGCAATATATATTGTCTTAAAGGTCTTTTTCTTTACTTCCAACAGCAAACCAGGTGATCTGGGATGGTGATGAGGCTGCAGAGATCCAGGTCTGGTGAAGTCACGGCAGACAAATGCTGCTGATTAGCTTTGTTTGATACTTGGAAAGGTGCAGCGTGCCAGAAGCCTTAAAGGGGATATAAGATACAGTAATAAGAAAGGCCCAAAATTCAGATAAGAACGTCAAGACAGAAGTGAAACCCAGCACAGCGGTTCGAGTCCATGGCCCCGCCATCCGCTGTAGTTTGCTTCTGGAGGTAGATGAGCCATTTCAAGGCAGACCAACGCCCATCAAACAGATTTAAGAGAGGGTAGTATGCGTGATAAGTGATGACATGCTACTCACAGGATCCACCTAGACAAGAACAGAGATCAGACACCCAACAAGGTTCAAGATCAACTTAGGAAGTGGGAGATGCTGCAAGAAGGATGCTGGCAACCAATTTCAGCACACAGACGGGCAGGTACAACAAGCTGCAACAGAGCTGGAATCGGATCAAGACTACTTGGTCCTTTTCTTTGTTTCTGCTCCGGGGATATGTATGGTAAATGAGGATGGTGAAACAAAGTCAAGTCAAGAGGAGACAATCAGTGACTGACAGGTGAGAAGTTACCCATAGCTCAAGGGAACACTCAAAATCCTGAAGGAGAGAGGAAGTGCGTGAGAAGAAGAAGGATTAGAGCTTTCAGATGGGGAAATGGTAGTTTTTCAGTATTAGTGATGAGAGATCGGAATGCCTGTGCCTCTGGGGTATTGAATAATAATTAAATATAGAAGTAGAAGCGCCATCTAGGACTTTTTTATTTTTTGTTTACTATTTCCTTATATTTTTTTTTTATCCGGAGTCTGGATATAGTTAGTTATGCTAAATCTAGCATGCAACCTTTTGTTTACTTCAGGTGTCTTTAGCCCATATTTATTCTTTTACAATTCTCTTTAAAGTCATACAGTGAGCTCCAAACAGACAGGTTAATGAGTCTGACTGGTTGCAGTGCTTCCGGCATTGTCGCCTAGCTACACAATATTTGGCTAATCCTGGATCTTGTCGATTGGCAGCAATGGCCCTTCTAGTTTGCTACAGCCTATCTGGGGAGCCCTGTCCAGCGTGCGTAGTGGATGGTACCACATAACTTGGTCGGCTTAGATTAGTGGACAAGGATGGCTGAAGCTTTTAGGACAGGTTGGAGGCAAAGAGTGTTCTGGACTACCACTGCCTATGATTTCGTGGCAAACGGAATAGATACACGCATGACAAGCTGCAAACAGGGAAGTCATGCAGGGGCTCCGTGGGGTACGATATCTCTCTCTGCCCTGCTAGCGTGAATCAAGTACAATACATGGGTTCTCTATCCTACTTCCTGCATCTAATGCAACATAGATTGCATGCCATGGATTATATGATTGCATGAACTCGAATTCCTGCAGCCCTAGCTAAGGATAGAGTATCTTTCCTCCCCAGTAACAGTAGTGGGAGGAAGTACCTGAAAGTAGCAACTGTCCTCTCTCTCAGCCATAACAAAGTACCAAACGAGACCGTTAAGGTTGAGCACTGTTCTAGTGGTAACTAGTCCTAGTATAGAGGCCTGTGTATATGATCAACATCCATAATCTCACTCTTGCATGTACAAGCACTCAGGGCAAGACTCATGGTGACAAAATACAGCAGACTAGGCCTGCTGGTACTTCTGTCCTGCAGCTACAGCAGGGCCGCCTAAGGCGCAAACCGGGTGACTTCTTGTCCCAATCATGTTTCGGTGCTTCTCCAGCTTTCCTGTAAATTAATGGCGGCCTCTCAACAGCAGGGTCTTTGTCTTGGTTCTTGTTGTAACCCATCAGCTAGTGGACGCCAATGAGGATTGCTACCCCTTACACTCTTGTGTTCTTCTTTGTCCTTGGTATGAGTCCTTGCCTCCGACAACATATTGCCGAGATTTGATTCTATGGCTATGGCTTTCATGGTTTGTTGAGCTCCCTCGCTATTTTCAAGAAATTATCTCGACTGCAATGTCGTGGAGTAATGGCTGGATTAACAATCTCAAGCTTCCGATTCCAGACAGAGTCCTCGGTAAGGCCAACATTTCCTGACAAGCCTATAACTAACGACATCCTAGAATCAATGAATGGCCACAGAGAGCAAGCCATCAGCAACATAATTCTCCTGGTCCATAACCGCCACGAGGCCCTTCTCAGTGGCAGCCGAGGATGTGGGTTTGAGTGCAGTTCAATTATGTATATGGTGCTCCCCAAAAGCAGATGCAATCAAACAGCCTGCTTTCGCCCAGTCCTGTGGCTCCTTTCCTGGATTTGAGCAGACAACTCGTGCAGAAATTATTGTCATCCAAGTCACCGCAATGGTATGACCAGCCCTTCATATATTCATACTATAGTCCCACGTACCTCCACAACTGCTTCTACTCCTTGTCTGAACCCCTATTCGGCACGTTGAGTCATGATATTGAAGGTCTTAATCTGCAAAGCCTTATGTCAGGACATGGAATTGCTTAGAGCCTGCATGTCGCAGGAGCTTATTCGTATGACCAAATGAGCTCGTGTCTTTGTCAGTCGGTCCCGAGCTGGCGCGGAAAAATGCTGATAGAAGGGGCACGGGGAGGTAAGGCAGACATCCGTTAGACCGGCTCTAGGAAATTAATAGTATTTCGTGTTTCGAGGGAGTCCCTTCTTTTGGTCGTCTCGCTAGATGTCGGAAAGGTAGTATCTGCTGACTGAGGAGAAATAAGCTAGACAAACCAAAGCTTGCCCGAAGCTGGCAACAAGGTCATCTTCATATTGGCAATCGTCAACTAGAAGCTCCAACGTGACCTAAGACAATCGGTGCCCACCTGATATAGACCGTTCCACTGGAATCCCCATCTCTGCATTCAGGGTTCCTTCCTGCCCAATGCCCAAGAATTGGCAGTCCTCCCGCAGCAAAATGCAGCGTTCGCATTTCCCCTGAGCGTTATCGAGGACACATATCTGTCTGAGCCTTCGGCAAAGCACTTGAAACTGTGGCATAAGGAAGTGGACCAAGAAGAACGGCTGAGATTGGCAAAGCAGAGTACTAACCGCATGCAACAAGCGCGTGCTTGCCTTGGCTATGTTCCATATGGATGGAAGGCCTCATAGCTCGTTGCGGCGAAGTGGTGGTCGATGCCCGCCACTGTGCATTTGCTGGCTTCGCTCTTAAGGTAGTGTGGAGGACGGAGGATGAATTGATTAGATGTCTGGCCAAACAGAGACGGACTCAATGTACGAAGAGATCAAGTAGTTGCTAACCTTGCGACTCCTCACATGAAATCAGACGAACGGCTTGGGAATACATGCGTTAGTATTGCTGAGAAGCGCACTGCTTCGGGTCTTATTCAACATAAGAAACCGAATCATATGTACTTAAGTCTCAGCCTACATATGTTACCTTGGTTTGTAAGTCCCACAACTCTTTTCGTCCTTTAGTAATCGAGGTATCCTGCAGTTGCCTAGATGACAAGTACATCCTGCCGTATATTCCGGGATGCAAGAGGTGGTCGAGTCTTGTGCGCAGGGGCCCATGGTCGGTTAATTTGCTCTTGTACCGACAGTCGTGCGCACTCTTGAACAGGTAGACGTAGAAATCGAAGTTGCCTCTCAGCAAATCAAAAGCCTGGATTAACCACAGGTGTTGGTTGTCGGAAGATCACGTGCTTCCAGCCACTCATCAGTTTTTGAACATTGCCGACGCTAGGGTACTGCGTGGTACTTTTGGTCACTACGACAGTCAAAGATTCCTGAAACGGCCATTTTCTGTTAATACCCCTCTTAAACCAGGGGAAGTTAGAAGTCCTGGCAAAATGATCTTGAAACCTACGTTGAGATTGAGCCATTGCATGTGATCGTATTACCCATGTTGGCCCCCCTTTCATTTTGGGCGCAACTTTCTCAATAACTTCTCAATAACTTCTCAATAACTTCTCAATAACTTCTCAATAACTTCTCAATAACTTCTCAATAACTTCTCAATAACTTTTTAGTAATTTATGACAACTTTCTCGTCAACTTCTCAGTAATTACCCACCGCTGCTTTTAGAGATGGCGCACCTAGGTCAAAATGAGCACACCATCGCAAAGCGCTCAAACCTAGACGATGCATTCGCAAGGCTGCACAAAGTCTCTGGAGAGGTGAAGATCCTCCGTCGATTTGCCGGAAAACGGCAACCGGGACTCGTCTCTAACGCGGTTCGCATCATGAGCACTGAACAGCCCGAGGGACCATTCCAAGATTACCAGAAATTCCTGCATGACATACTCAAGGGAGAATCTGGACGCAGCATGGTCACATTGTGCTCTGGCAGCCTAGGGAAATCTCGAGTTGTTGGTCTGGGCCCAGGGGGCAGGACAGCTTTGGTGAAGTACATCACCGATAACAGAAGTCGTTTGGATTGCGAAACGCTATCATCTTTGGCTTCTCTGTACAAGGTTCCAAGCGCCGCAGAGTTGTCGCTTGAAGATACTCAAATATCCGATAACAACATCACTGAAGGTTCATTTCAATCCTGTCTAGTGCTTAGGCGACGTTAACGTATTCAGGCGACCGATTTCAGGTTGACGAAAGCCAGCCAAGACGAACGTCCGTATCCTTTGGTTCGCGAGCCGATTCAACATCTCACAACCCAAACAAGGATTCTTCCTTCATCGCGGAAACCCATCTTCACGACCAAAGTATGACTTCTCTGCTCTATCGTACGTTGCTACTAACGAAGTGTAGACCGCAAGAATTCTAAAGGTCCTACCACTGTACCCCTCAACCTCGCGGCGATTGAAGTTCTACAAGACGTTGTCAAAGAAGGGCATGGTGACCGACTACAGATCGTTTTCCCTGACCCGTTTGTCCAGCAGCCGTTCATGCGCATTCCACTAGAGATAGCGAGTAAGATTATGCAAAAGTATACGGTACAAACAGCTTAACCGGTTTTCATGGTCACTTCGGCTGCTTGATAAACTTCACCTGTGAGCCTTCCATACACCAGCAGTAGAATCCCGGGTCAAGAAACACCATTATGACGTCTTTCATCGATTTCAAGTCGTAGGTCTTTATACAGTCATTTCCCTTCAAGATGCTGACAGTTGCATCCCTTTCGTCGCTCCCGTTGATGATAACAGCCGTTATGTGGTCATATGGTCCCCATACCCGGAATGGATCGGGCGTCATCCAATCTCTATTTTCCGGGCCTGCCCCTTCTATCTCCGCATCGATGTATTTGGTCTGGCAGAGGTTAGTCTTCATGACTTTGCCAGTGACCTCGACGTGTACCTCATTCTTATACGTCTCCAAGAGCTGTCCATCGTTTTCTGCAATGCGCGTAACGCTTTGTGTACGTAATCTATCCATAGTGCGTTCAAGGCACGAAATTGGCGCGGATCGATATAATAAAGAGCCGGAGAATACGACAATTGACTGTTTGACACCACCGGGCAGTGAAGGTTCCCGACCCCAGCACTCCGATGAAAGCTCTGGGCGAAAGGCTCAGCTGAAGAGGCGAAATCGCCTAAGGAAAGGTAAGAAGATTCCAGCAACGTAGTAGATAAGATTTGTGCCAGTGGCTGAGACATTTAGGGAAGCATAAACACATTGCACGAAAATGTCGCTTCAAGAGCGATGTGGCCTTCCAATACTAAGGAGGGGCATAAGTGGGGAAGGTCGTGAGAGACATTTGACTAATCAGTGTGTGAGAGTTGGGCCTCACTACAGCGAACCTAGTAAATTGACGACTGCGACTGGTACAAAGGCTAAGACGTTTTGGGTAGCAATACCTACATCTGAGCGTCACGTGTCACCCTGACAAAACTTCTGTCAGCACACTCCAGTTTTTACTGAACCTGGCATTCCCGGCCGATGCAGAAGATATGGTTGTCTCCGTAATGATGTTCATGTTCAACAGTGACTTGTCAAAGCTGCAGCTACTTCAAAGGGAGCCGCATACAATCATTCTAACGGTGTCTTATCTATCCTGGAAGGATCCCGTCGATCAGCCGCAAGTCTTGTTAATGCCTGGGCTCCATTCCAAGGAATGGTAGATAGGGTGAAGTTGCGAACAAACAGAGTGACACAGACCTTGGCCTTTTACCAAACATAACTGCCAAGTCCTATTGACAATGTTTCATCTCTTAGGTCGAGGATATCTCCGCGAACGCTCAATGCGGCCATTAGATCTTTCCTCCCTTCCTATCACTCCCGTTGCCATCCATTGTTGAAACACTGCCAGAAAGTGCAAGCTTGAAAAGAGCTACCAGACCGCCCCGAGATCTCCAACACGACTTCCCCAAACTCGAGAGTGACAAATAAAACGTCTTTTCTGACAAATTCTCCATCGCTCGATCTTAGGGGCCTGCAACCCGACTTATAGAGCGGATTTATCGATAGAAAATCTCATTCATCCCTGTATGCCGTCACGATGGAAACGGCCTTTGGGCAGATTCCCTACTGGAACTGTGACTGCCAGAAGAAAGTCTATATTTTTGGAAGAGCCATAACCCTACATGTATCATTTAAATCCTTGTGGGTGTGCTGGCGAGAGATTGGTTCCAAAGCGATTCCCTTCACCGTGCTCCATGCATCATAAGATTGTGGAGTAAATTGGATATCTTATTATAACGATACTAAATCAAGGAAAGCAAAAATATAAAAAAAACAAAATTATAAAAATAAAAATTAAAATTAAAATTAAAAATTGCTTGATTGATTTTGGCAATGGGAAATCGATGATTCATTTGTTCAAGATCCGCCACCTCCACCGAATAGTCGCTCACTTTTAACGAATTATCCATTGACCGGACCAAAATCGACATAGAGGATTTCAGGTGCCCTGATTAAATCACAAACGCAGGAGTCGACCTCGGGACGGTCTGGGAGATCTATGTCAAATCTGTTCAGATAGAATATGTCTCGGGTCTCTCTCGGGACACCTCTTAGTGAACAGGCAGATTGTTTCGACCATGAGCTGCTACATGATAGAGTCACTCGATAATAGTTGTCCCATTAATGCAACAATTCCCAAATTAAACTTTCAGTTCATATCTAGCAAACGTTCATATAGGGTAACATGGAGAAGTAACGGCAGAGAATACACTAGGGGAGGTGGCTTGAATGAGGAGGGTCATCTTCCTTGAGTAGGAAATCACGAATCTTCTCAAAGGCTTCCTTGTCACCTTCGATTTTATTTTCATTCTTGCCGTCTGCCCACGGCACTGTATACCCACCGCCGAAATCAATCAAATAAGCGTCATTATTTGTGTCGATAAGGACGTTGTCCGGCTTGGCATCTCCCCATAAAATATTGTGCGCATGAAGACTGTTAAGTGAATGAGATATTTGGTCGAGCCATTTTTGTCGGAAGGAGGAATATGCGGGATCTTTTCCGACGCAGAGTAAGGTTCCGACCTTAGAGTCAATGTACGACAAAAGTAACCCGATGACACGACCGTTATCCTCAACCACGCCATCTAGCTTCGATGTGCGAACTGAGGAATCAAGTCCGGCGGATCGAATTTTCGTATAGGCATTGAATTCTCGGAGAGTGCTATTCACATCACCCGGAAAGACAAGCTTGAAGAATTGAACGTGCCCGCTGACAAATACCTTGTGGGGTATCGCGGGGAGCCCACGGGAATCTTCATCGATTGGCAACCGTACCTCATCTGGGCGATAGATCGGAAATGCTGAATATATGGCCCGCTCCGAAGGTGCGAAAGAAGCACCAATGGAACGTCCTTCGAGGGGGTCGAGCTTCGATGGAGACAATTTTCCTTCCACTATGACCAACGTATAACGTAATGTTTCAGCAGACAGCCAATCTTTCAGGGTGTACTTCCGAGTACGGTCGAGAGGGAAGACTGTCTGAAAGACAGGGAGGAAAGGCGTTAGCGCCCATTCATGCAGATCTTCGAGAGGATCACCAGATTCCTCTTCCTCTTCGTCAGCTTTGAAATTTTCCGGGTCAACACGCTCGATATGGCGGAGATACTCGCTCAGCAACGTCGGCGAATCCTCAAAGTTGGATGCAGAAAGCTCAATCTGATAATGTTTGTCCGAGACATAAACATTCAACTGGGTGTCCGTACTTGTTCCGCTGAACCAAAACGGACCGATGTCGTAAAGTGCTGTTGAAACCATTGCGCGAGTGCTTGATGGGGATAGGTCAGTATATTGAATGATAGTGTCAGGTTCTCGAACAAGCGGGAGAAAGGGAGGTTTATATACCAGTGTACGCCTGGGGCGATGCTGAGGCAAGTCGCAGAAAGACAAACATGGCTTTTGATCGAGGGTTGGGGCGGTCAGGCAATGGGCGGCTGTCGTTGGTCAGCGAAGTCATGGGTAAGTACAAGCACTGCCAGACGGGAACACTTGTGCACCAAGCGTCATAACTGCTTGTCTCATCCTATCATTTTCAAGGCCATTCTAGTGGTCACCAGCACGACTGCGACAGCCAGAACGGCTTGTTGGGGGAGTGGAGGTCTTGCACCTGCGTGCGGAAGCCATGTCTTCGCAAGTACCTTCCTCACCAATCCTGAGGACCCTCTACGATACTGTAAGATATTTATCCAGTGGTAATTTCCCTCATCATCCCTGCTGACGGAGCTCGTAGTCTCCTTTTTGGGGCTTGGTGCATCCTCAACTTCTTTTGACCGATAGGAGAAGTTATATCCAATTGTCGAGAACGACTAGACCAGCAGAACAATGATTGCGCACCAACTCGAATACCACTATGTAGGCACATCGTATTGTGGGGATGAGCCACCCGCTCCAGTTCCGCTTTCGACCTTAGTTCTTGGCTTCCGTGTAATGTGGAGTAGACTGGCCGCAGGTCCAGTCTGTCTCATCTACAAACGTGGATGTTCCAATCAGCACATATTCGAAAGACGGCATCGATGAAATTCCGAAGTACGGGACCAGCACAAGAAACGTTACACGAGACTCTTTTTGCTAAGCTGACAACGTAACCCTGTAGTATTTATGAGAAAATTTACTCAGAAGATATTGAGAAGATATTGAGAAGATATTGAGAAGATATTGAGAAGATATTGAGAAGATATTGAGAAGATATTGAGAAGATATTGAGAAGNAGAAGATATTGAGAAGATATTGAGAAGATATTGAGAAGATATTGAGAAGATATTGAGAAGATATTGAGAAGATATTGAGAAGATATTGAGAAGTTATTGAGAAGATATTGAGAAGATATTGAGAAGGTATTGAGAAGATATTGAGAAGTTATTGAGAAGTGATTGAGAAGTTATTGAGGAGAACATCTGACTGGTCCAGGCGGACTCTTGGCAGAGATTAAGCCGACCAATTACACCATTGGAGATCCGGATTGCGATTTACCTCTGTACTCGTCTAAAGCAGTGGACAGATCTAGACGCTGCAGTTTGCTGGCTCTCCATTTAGAAACAGTAACTAACCAGCTACTACGCTTTATCAAACGTCGTCCTGCTCTGGCTGGCTGCATGTCTAGTAGCTTTGTCAAGGTGTTGGATCAAACTGATGAGTACGCAGTGGCTTTGACCTTGCAAACATCGCGTCACTGGTGAGCGTTGAGCAGAGCTTCACAACAAGCTGATGACACTCTTTGTACCTTCCAACGACATAACCTCGAACGCTAAGTCGTTATTGCAGGAATCTTCTCCGGAACGGAACGTGCTAGGACCATTGCGAGTCAACCTAGCTCATGTAACGGCACACGGCTGGTAACCATGTAATTCGACCACACGTTGCGTTCAGGAAAAATGGTTAAAATGGATATATCGTTGTCGTTGGTACTATGCTATCCTCCATCCACTCCCCGAGGCCAATAATGTCACAACGTCCCTTGGCGAAGCATGCTCGCAATTGTTTAATCAATTGACGGGTCTACACCACACGCTTTTCTGCGGAAGTTCCCATAGAGGCAATCTATATAATCGCCGGGGCATGTGGTGAAAATGATTTTACTCACGGGCGAGCAGGGACCCCAATTATAAAGCGGGAGGATTAGCCTTTGGAGACTACGAGAGCTCAGCAGAATTCTCTATTGACCCAACTCCCTCAGTTACATCTCATTTCAGGATATCATCCATTCTTCTTCTCCAACAGGCCTTTCAACAATGTGTGGCCGTCAGTATAGGAAGTACCGATGCGGCTGCCGTGTTTTGATGCCAGGCATCACTTATTGCCACGAAGCCGGGCGAAACCCGAGGACTGGAAGGCAAACAATGTGTGGGAAGGAGAGAACCGTCACAGATGTGGCTGACCATGGCCTGTGCAACAAAACAGAATGTTATGTCCGTGACCTGGCATCCAGTGGTTGGAAGTGCTGTCTATACCGGCACGTGAACGGCCCAGGCAATGACATCTGCGAGGGCACTGTTCTTGCTCACGGTCAGCGTGGGCAAACTCCATGCGCTCATCGTGTCTGCTCAGGTTGCAAGTACGCCTAAGAGGTTCGTGCCACATCTACTCGCTACGAGATACTCTCTTAACGTTTTATGAAAGGTCAACGTCGTCTAATTCTGCCTATCCGTCTACTCAACTTAGACCGGTATAGTCTCAGTGGTGTGCGCCAGGATCAAATGGAGGTTGAGGTCGTGATTCGTTTGGAGTAGATATGGTCAGGTTTAAGGCTCCCACTGTTGGCAGGAAACGCTTTGGCTGGACCACGCATAGCACAGTACTTGTATGCAGTGTGTACATTCTCTTTAAACGTATCCTCCGTCAATGGAGATATCACTTCGCGTTTGGATACAAGTGGATGATCCTATATCAAAGAATATAATTCAGGATGGGTACAGCTCAGTCCTACTATGCTAAGGGTTAGGACATGGACAGAAAACGGCGCTTTCAAAGAGTTTAATTCCATCATATCTCGCAAGCCCATACCCAATCACGATGATATCTGGCTGATTACGATGGTTAAGTTAGCATGGACTGACCAGCGGTAGGAGTATTTTATCACTCAGGAGCGGTCGCACCAATCTCGGTGACTATGGATCTAGCATTGGCTTACTCGCATATGAAGCTGACCCTAAGTACGCTTTCATCCATCGCCAGCGGCTCAGGCTACTGTACGGAATGGTTGCCTGGCAGTGTGCTGAGGACTGGCGATCACTATCTATGCGCATTTTCTAAAGCGAAGATGGGTGGGTAGGATATGGCGGGACAGACATGAAGTAGCTTAGACAGATCTACTTGCACACCGTAGACCACACCCCCAGGTTTCACCTCTTGGGACGTCTGAACTCTACCCTTATCCCTTGGTATTCAGCGGTAGCACGAGAAGATTCGTTTCTAACATTGAGAAGGGTCGGAAAATCGAGGCGGTTGAACACTGTCGATCGCCAGTTGGATGTTCGCCGCCGCAGTCAAGGCATGTGGCTCGGACTCCTGGTGGGCATCGTTGCCGCTCGTGTGGGCCCGCACAATTGCCGCATCGTGGTTCTTCATTGCACGACCATGCCAAGTGTCCAAAGCGTTGACACCGGAAGCATCTCTTCTTCTCAAATCACGCGGCGTTCTACACTACCTACCGATGTACCGTTGACCGACCAGTTGGCCGTGTTCAAAATGGGTTCGGCACCTTCTGGGGAGTCGAGCCATATCCCAAGCGATGCGAACTTAATGGCTTGTCTTCCTCTTGGCCCATGCTACCTCTTCTATTTGGTAGCCCTGTCCTGACGGGTCGTTTCCTCCATATTTTTCTCGACGCTTCGGCGTTCGCGTTTTCCAGATTGAAGTCCTCCGTGGGAGTACGGTGCACGACGACGCCGAACCGCGACTTTACCAGTTTCGTGTTGTTTCCTAGCTTGTTCAGCCACTCGGTATTCATGCGAGCCGCCTCAGCTGACTCAAGGTCCTTGAATCGAATCACATAGCCTGTTTAGTGGTGCCGATACCGGCCACCTGAGCGTCTTGCATGGAGGGCCAGTTCAGCAGCGCCGTGCGGATCTGAGTGTTGGCAACGTCTGTCGGTAGGTAGCGTCCAAGGGCGTTTCCCTTGCTATTGTCGTTGTCTGCTGGGTCTACGAACGGTCGTTGGGTGCTGTTTTGGACGCAGTTTTGGTTTTTGTCGGTATGACGGCGGTTCGGTTGGGGGGTAGCTCTGATGCCGTCAGCTGCTACCGCCGCCCATGATCTAGACAGAGGCACTGGTGGAGTGGTTTCGATTTGAGCTCGCAGAGCTCTGATTTCCTCGTGGAACTTCTCATTTGATCACGAAGGGTATTCGGGTCATGTTTGACCTCTTCGATCTCGGTCTCGGTGGCTTCGATGAGTGCAGGCTGGTTCTGGATGATCAGCTTCATATTGTTGATGAGCTTCCCCATTTCCCTAGTGGTGGTCCGGCCAGCGCTTTCCGACGCCGTGAAGGCATCTCCGCTCCGTGTTCTTTGCGGGATACAGGGAGCGGCTCAAGCGGGAGCCGGGGCTGGAAGCCTTCAATCGAGAAGCTGGTGTTGCTTTCCTGGGTGTTTGTGGGATGGGGCTCAAGCCATCCCGCGGGTGGGTCCCCCACTGGTCCATGGTTAGCTCCCTTTCGGCACACGACACGCCAATTCTTATATCGCTACACAATCTCTCACTAGGGGTCTCTCCATTGTCCTGTCGTTACAACTTGAACGAAAGATATTGTGGGTCTCGGCGGGGACGGCCCGCGACATTGCGGCCCCCCCAACCCACAGGCGCCTCTGTTCCGTGCTGATGATATCGGGGGACCAATCAAGAATAACAGCGCTACCAGCGACGTAAACGGAGGGACGGGTTCTTGCTATTTGTCATCATCGGTACAGATGATGCTAAGAGAAGGCCCTAAGGTATTTACGGCAGCGGTACACGGCCTCTAGAAAGGTGAGGCTTGCCGCTCTCTCTCAGCCCCACCTCCACTCTATAGCTTGAAATACTGCACTAGTGGGTTGGCGTCACGTTTCACTATGGCAACTACGTGCGAGACACTGTGATTGGTGATACACTCATTAAAAGTTTGAATCCAGTGGTATTACCGCTAGCTTAACTATGAAATTCCCTGCTATACTGCGGCGGATTTAAATCTTAAGAAACCTTCTCTTAATAACAACGTCATGGCGCCTCACTAAAGGTAACCACTGTAGATGCAATTATACGTATGTAGACTCTATATACTATATAGTATTGGATATAATCATTTATGCTTTAGAGGAAGCATCATACTATCCCTCATGGGACTGTTAACACTGCTAGTTGTTGAGATCCCCAATCAGGCTAGCAGTAAATACATTGACTTCAAACATTTGGCGTGCCACTACAGGGGTTCGACAGGGTCAGGTAGTTCAGATTGAGATACATGCGCTTCGTTATGGCTGGCTGAACTTTTGAAAATCGAATCAACGAGAGCGAGGCTGGGGAAGCAGCTGCAGCTAAGATGTTCTTGTCCTCCTCACTTCTCAGTTCACAAATGAGGGGCGCAGGCAGATCTGGTGGAATATGGCACTCATCCACGTTATATATCCTCCACAGAGGGCCCGTTATTCCTGTTGCCAGAATTACCTGTGTACCTGCAAATTCTGCCATTTGCATAGTCCTTTCCGAGTTATCTTGTGAATATCAAATATGTTGGTTTGGTTAATTTGGATCCTTGTGCCAGGAGTCCGAGCTGGCTGGTGGGACGACTTTTCAAACAACTTTGCCTCTGACGTGGTATGTGGAAAAGCTGCGAGAATATCAAATGAAGTTAACATCGAACAAATGGAAAGGCACCTTTTATTACGCTCCTGGGGGAAAAACCCAGTTCCTCAGTGAATCGTTAAACGTATGGGATAATTTTGTTTTCGCAGTCGCACCTTTGGGAGTGTTGACAGCAGTGGTCTCTGCTATTCTGGTATGCGGCTCACCTTCCCTGCGGGCTTTCATCGGGAGAGCGGCAGAAGGGTCGGGTCAGGCAGAAGTAGAGTTGCTGTCATGCACCTCTGAAACAACCACCGAACTTTATAGCGACAGAGGGATTTCCCGGGTTTTTGGAGAGGCAGATATCCTTGAGATTGTACAGGCAGATATGACAAAACTGCGTGACTTTTCCGACAAAGAACATGCGCAGGTGCTTGCTCTATTGAGAGAAAATGCGGCCGCATCGGAGTTAGAAACCACAAGCATCCATCCGTTTGACGAGCGTGGGGAACGCAGCGGCAAGCCGGCAAGAGCATTGCTCAAACTTGGAAAAGGATTCGCCGCGGCCTGCTACAAATATATAGAAAGTCGAGCAAGGAAAGGCTCACATGACCTGGGTGAAACTGCCGATTGGGTCGTTATCGCTGCAGTCAAGCAGATGCAGAGGCTGAACCCCGAAGGCGACATCGAAGATACCTGGATCAAACATAAGGCGGAGATAATGAGAGAAATTGAGGCCAAAAGATGTCTTTATACCCTCGATGAGGCGGTCCAGTTCGGCATAGTCGACAGAAAAAATACCAGAGACAATCTTGAAGGGGGAGAAGAAAGGGTTACTCACAAACCGAACTTGACGCTCAACGTTGGAATCGGACATCGAAAACGCGTATTTACATATGCAGCAGCGGTAGGGGGGCTGACCTTGCAAATCGGTATGTCCACTGCCCTCTTCTATGACTACAGCTAAATGAAGCAAGGAATTATGATCTACGCAGGGATAACAACCATATATCCCGAGCGGTTTTTGAGAGAGGGCAAACTCCTTCCACGTGCTGCTGTACCACTTTTTGTAATCGGGACAACACTTTTATGTTTGGGCATGTTCGGTTGCGCCTATATTATCGAGAACACGACAAAAGAGACATACCACGAAGGAAAGATCGGAGCCCGCCGTATATGGTGGCTGCAACCCGGAAACCAGCAGGTGGGGGATCAGACATTTGGTTCCTGGGAGACTTGGAAACCTATTCGCCGGGGAGAAATGATGTACGTGCGTTCCATTAAAGACAATATATACAGCAGAAGTGAGTGGCTTCTTGTTCCCTGCATTGGAACGTCTGTCACGGGCTTCATCCTTCAATTTCTCGGATATCGTGGCCTTCATTCATCGGTGCTTTTCATGCAATTACTAGCAACTTTGGTGATGGCACTTGTGCGCGCCCTTCTGCGAACAGCACGTTCTGGAAAAAACATGCTTATAGCCCAGAAAGGGACCACAGTGCCTCCGCCCGGGCATGAGCTAGATTGGCTTGCTCGGGAGTTGACAAATGAGAGTGTATGCACTGAGGAGGCCCAGTACGAAGGATCTGTCGTTTCAAAACGTTCAAATCTCCTCCTTACTGAGGAAGCTTACCAAATTCGTGTCATGGGCAGCAGCAAATGGCCATGGCTGGGTAGTAAGGCTGCTTGCTGAGAAAGGAGCAGATTTGAACAAACAAGACAATATTGGCCGGACACCAGTATCATGGGCAGCAGTAAATGGCCATGCCGCGCTACTGAAGGTGCTGATAGAAAGTGGCGCCTGATATGTCTCTCCAAATTTAAGTAGAGGAGATCCAGTTACGTTAATGGTATGTATCATGGTACTACCTCGATGTCTCTAGCTGATTGATTGTAGTAAGTACGGAGAGAGATCCTGACGAAAACAAGTAATATATGAGTCGTTTGAGTTCTTGGCGGGGGTTACTGGGCATAAGTCTAAAGTCCACTAAGCAAGGAAGTTCACAATAACGCTTTGTCTTGGTGCATTTACAACTGGAATAAGCTTGTTGAGACTTAACCTATGAGCAGTTGTCTCAGCCGTAGATAGTCGAGTACCTTCCATAAAGTTCACTTACCACCGTTCACCTGCTGCTGTTCATGACAAGTGTTTCGGCCGTCAGACTCTGACATTGGTTATTTCAGCCCACGCCCTATCTGACGACACATTTTCGAGGACATGCAACATTCCAAGCTTAGCAGCCTCCAGCATCGTTTTGGAATGTATGCTGTGACTTGTTTTACGTGAGTTTATGTGCGCTCAGGAACGGGAAATACGCTATACTGCCATCTCCTGCTCTTATTTGTTCCAAAATTTCAACGCCCTCAGTCTTTGTTAGTCGTCTTCCCATCCATGGTTCACTGCTAAGGTTCGTCCATTTCCTTGTCTTCTCACTAATGTAGCGTTCACTATTTACATGGGTGAAAGAAACTGGCTCAACGTTCAATGACCTTCCCGCTGGGAGGGTGAGTCCTTTGTACGTTCCCTCAAGCACAGCCTAGTCGTCATAGATAAGCTGCCGTAGCTCTCACTGATCAGTAAAAATTTGTCAGTCAACTTGGCGAATGGTACAAGTGCACATAGAAATCCACACTGACCTGGTTGACACTCATGGAGAGGCAAATATCCCGAATCAGTGAATTTATACCGATCAAATAATCCAAATGGCACCCCAATATCGTAATGTCATGCAGCATTGTATCCATATTAACACGAGTCTTAAATAGATTTTGTAAAATGCTCATGCGCCGGTATATAGTGAATGCAGGTTCATGCTGATTGTCTACTGCAAATAGTATACCCGCATCGTTATCGTCTGCTTGAGATGTCCATGCCGCAGCGAATTGGCTTGCATGTGTTTCACAATCCCTGAGCTGATTGAGCTGGTTGGGATTGGAAAGACTTTCGAAGTTGATATTACAAAATCCGCCGCCAATGTTCGGCACAGTACAATCTCGCGGCAGATTATGGCCTGATACTTCACCACGCTGGGGACCACTGGACTCCTGGGTTCTCTGAGACACCTTAACCTTGTGCACTTTACGTCGGTGTTCCAGCAGTCGGTCCCTTCTGTAGAACGCATTGGGACCTACGCGGTCACAACCTTGGAATTCGCAAGCGAATTTGCGCCAGTTCGGATCATGAATTCTTGCGTGCCTCCTATGCGAATCTTCTCTGTGGAAACCCTTCCCACAGGTAGGACATTGGAAAGTCATTTGGCGATGATTTGAAGGATTGGAAAGAGCTTCGAATTTGACATCTGGATATTCGCTGCTGATGTTCGGCGACGCACGATCTCGCTGCAAAGTACGACTTGATCCCGTGCCAAATCGCGCATCGGGCCCTGACTGCTGGCGTCTCTGAGGCACCTTCACCGTATGCCTCCGTTGGTGAGCCAGCAGGTGATCCCTTCTGCGAAATGCCCTGGGACCGACGCGATCACACCCTTCGAATGCACAGGGATATTCCGACCGGGCGACATGAGACCGCTCGTGTCTCTGGAGCACCCATTTTCTTCCAAAGCATTTATTGCAGTGGTGGCATTGGAACGCGCTTTGCCGCCATTGAGAGCGAGTCTCTTTGCTTGTTTCGTCACCAGGCCGATGCTGAGCTGACATTACGGTTAATATGGCCGCAAGTAAAGATGGTATCGTAGCGACGAGGGAGAAATGTAGAAGTTGGAATGTAGTAGAGGAGATATCAACAACGATACAAAATCCTCCGAAAAGCTGGATGGATTTGGCGGCATGGACTCGGTTTATGAACTCCTACCTGTATCAGTAGGATGTCATTTCAACTTAGCGCATGAGGCTTAGACCACCCTCACTCCTTATCCAGCAGATCAGAACGTAATTAGTTTGTCCAGAGGACCTCGTTGGGGTCGACATGGCCATTACTGTGCTCTAGTCATCCTGTAAACTATTTCGCTCTCGTGGATACGTCAGTGCCGTGTTCCTCTCTAGTAATAGACACAGACATTCCTGGTGATAGGTTTCTATTTGTAACAACAAGCTTCTATCAGGATGTTCACGTCTCGCCAGCCCTCCGATTCATAACAGCTTCTTTGACTCTGAACAATGAAGTCAATGATGGCAATTGTTACCTTCCGTCGGGACGCAAGAGTGTTTCTACGCCGCTGCTTTAGAAAACGGAAGAATATTAAAGTATCCTAGAGGTTATTACGTCTCGACTGAAGAACGAAGCGTCTACTTTTGGATACCTTCAAAGGCTCTGGACTTGCACCATCAGGAGTGGTCCGATATCTAGTTACCTGTTTATGGTGACCTCAACCATGGATCTGATAACAGATCTCTTGCCGATTCTCTCTCCTCCGGTCGCCATCGAAGCATCTTGCGCATGAATTCAAGAAATAACTTTTTATGTTCGCCTTGCAAGTTCCCTTCCAGATTCTCCAAAGACTGTGTAGGAATCTGAACTCTTCCTTTCCAATTTCCTGCGCGTTCCATGGTCAATAGTCAAAACAGACGAACATACGGACAAACATACCTTCACTATCAAAGAATTCTGAAGCATATTCGCTCTTTTGAAGCATGTCTTTTGGTGGCGGCCCCAAAAGCGCAATCATCTCAGCAAGGTGATGTCTGTCAGAATTTTGCTTGTGTTGATCCCGCGCATAGAATAGATGTCCTTTTTGGAAAAGGTCCCACGTCTGCAAAAGTTTCATCGTTAGTCTAGGTAGATCAGGCCGTTATCATGATGAATAAAKAGGCAATGCTGGAAGAAGAGTGTCACATACCACTACTGCCACATTCCAGATATCGACTTTCTGATCCCAAGGCATCCGCAATAGTACTTCGGGAGCACGGTATATGTAAGGCTGGATATCCCCGCAGTATTTAGTCAAGCCAAAGCGAGCCTGGCCGAAGTCACACAATACGGGTCGGCCATGATGCTTAGTTCTTCCTAGTTTGCGAGAAGCATATATCACCTGATCCCCAACTATCTTGCGTGGGCTGGGATTGGATTTCTCGCTCTCTTCAAAATCAGTCAGGATTGAGTTGTCTTCAATACCAAGCATGATATTCTTTTCTTGTATATCTAATAGAGCCAAATATTAGAAGAAGTTGTCGGGGAAGAGTGAGTGGTTCATACCAGTATGGACGATGCCTGCTTCAGTGTGGAGGAAATCAAGAGCAAGAAGGACATGCAGCAGGGTTAGTTTAAGTATATTCTCAGGAAGAACTTTAGCCGCGAGTTGATTCCGAAAATCAAATAGACTTATGCCCAATGGAGGATGAATAAGGCACTGGTAGTTGCCTTTGGGAGAGCCAATCTGGAAACTATCCAGCGCGGTACGGACAAGCATGGCACCGTTATGGCGTGTTTTGATGGATTTGAGATGGCTGTATACTTCCATTTCTCTTATTCCCTCCGGAGAGTCACGCTCGAACACTTTCAATGTGACGTACACATGTTGCCTGATATAGAGTTAATTCTCATTCAACAGTAATACCAATGTCAGTTTGATTTACTGTAGATCTCGGCAAAGCCACACAGTAGAATATGCTCCGAAGCCTAGCTTCCCAACCACTTGGTACTTGGACTGAAAAATTTCCCCGATTTTGACGGGATAAAAGTGTCCTTGCGAGTACCATGGAAGTGTCTCCTCTTCGATTTTTTCGGCTGAATCGAGAAGACAATTAGATTGAGTAAATTGTCGCGCTGGTGAAGCAGCACGCCGGAACAGAGGACCCCTAAGTAGTCGGCGCGATAGACGAAACATTGTTGTCGCGGTGTGAAGCTCGAGAATGCTTACATATGGGGATAATGGGACTTCTTTATCTGGCGGTTGGGCCCAGACTATGGCGGACTTGGCGGCTGATGGATCACGTGAGTTTTGGTCGTTTTCCTAATCTTGGCACGGAGGCTGGATGAGGCTGTGCTTCCCCTTCTAAAGATTTAGACTTGATTGACATGCTGCTGCCCCAATACACGATGAGTAACACTCTAGGCTTTTCAGAGGCTATTGAATGGATGGACATTTTAGAAGCTGGACGCTTGAAGTGAATGCTTAGCGTTAGGAGGTAATAGCTACAAGGCACCTCAATTGTCAAAATGGGCCTACAGTGGCCTTCTGCTGCGCAACTGGGGGCGCCGCAGGGAAATTACATTGTTGACGAATCAAACCACCTTTCTTCAGGTATTTGAAGTACTTATTTCCAGAATTAACAAGACAAGATTTGGAAAAGCAGAATGTGCCCGAAGGGGAATTTTCATGAAGCTGCAACAGGTTCAAATCATATATTGCTCCCACCCGAGCTATGGACCGACACCTCAACCAACATTGATTTTCTTGACCGAACCATCTTGGTGGATGTGGAGCCTTCTCACAGTTTTATTATCTCCATCTTTGATGCGGACTGATATAACATCTTCCTTGTCGCTGGGGTCGTCGTGTGAGGGATGTGGTTTGGAGCCCCTGAAGTCTCCCATTACCACAACACGGAAATCAGTGGAGATTTTGAGAGGATCATACCTTATCTCGACGTTTTTGAAATTTGGATCCTGATATGGCTTGTTAGTAGAAGACAGGTCGTAATTCGATGGGTTCACTGACAGCCTTTTCTTCGGCATCGAGAACCTTGGACACTGGGTTTTGCCATTCAGGAGGAAGATCAGTCAACTTGGTTTTACCAATTAGTTGGTAAAGACGTCGTGTCGTTGACTGGAACATGGTAGTGAGGGCGTGGCTATAGTGAGGTAGTGAGAAGTATATACAGAGGAATGTTGGGTAGTTCTTGATTAACTTGAACGTTGGGTATTTATATTTCTGAGCCATTCGTTCTTCTGCGGACAAGGCTCCAGGTAAACAGGAAAGAGGTATCAAACACCTGAGTCGTGGTGATATGTCGGCCGCATTAGCTGGTTGAAACGACTACTATGGAAACAGAGGTATATGCGCACTTGATTGGGCTGATCCTCTACTGTCGAGAAGGAGTGTGACTGGCTTACACCTGGCAACTGGCAAGAAAACCCAGGGATAGCTTTCCCTGTCTCAGCATCGCGGTCTCCCATTAGCCGGGGCGCTAATGCCTGTGGACTTCAGGCTGCGCCTCAATCACATCGCGACTCCAAAGTGCAACTCTTGAGGACATCCGGTCAGACAATTGGATAGCCAGCGCCCTCGTTCTGTAATGGGGCTTACTCGGAATTGGTTGAACGGACACGGCATCTGGTCTCTCTCCAAATCAGTCTCTGGCGAATGGCTGAGTTGGGTCTGGCGCCCACGAAGACAGTCATTTACCTGGCGGACACAGGTAACTGTCACGATCCCCATCTGCGCGTCTAATAAGGCTTCCGTTAGCATAGGGCTCTTCCACTAGAAAGATTCCACCCCGTACCTACCAGTACGAATGTACAAAGCTGCTGGCGATGCTTGAGTTCGGCGGTCCTTCAAAACGCCACAAAAAAAGATCACCAATAACTTCGGTAGTGCCTCCAGGACAGCCATGCATGAGACCATTATCCCTTTCCCCAATCATATTTGCCAGAGTCTTCCCATTCAGCCGACGCGGTGTGATCCAGCGGGGCTTAAATGTAGGTGTGAACCCCATCTTCCTGTCCTGTCCCTTCCCACCCCTTCCCATCCCTTCCTGCCTCGTCCTGTCCTTTCCCCCCAAGCGTCCCATTATGTCCTTTTGTGTGTTTCAAGTCCAGAAACTTTGAACAATGGACTTAACTGACAACTCATTCTTCGATAACCGATTTAGACCCCGCCTAGAAGATAAATTCTCAAAAATCGAGTATCCATTACCTGATGCCGAGACAATTCAAACCCAGTTCTGGGTAGAGATATTGACAGAAACCGATGAATCCCTTCAAAAGAGAGCTTCGTCAAGCCGAAGCGTCAGGCGTCGAGCTCGCTATTTTGCCAGAAAGGTCTATGCAATAAGCGCAGAATTATTTGTACTCTGTTCTCTGTCATATGCGTTTTCCGGTCTGCCTAAAATACCGCCTGGGACATTCTATAAGCAGCTCGAAGAATGGTGGGCATCGCGCCCACCGCACAAGTCACTTGCTCTGGTGACCAACACGATTTGTCGTGGTTTACCTCCTCACGACGACGAAAGCGAAAATTCTACTACCTCCGCACCAGTAAAGAAGACTAGCGATCTCCCACCTGAAGCAACGTCAGAAGAACTGCTTCCAAAATGTGAGGCTGTTGTGCATACTTCCGGTCCGCGATTTTCTAACTGATTCTAATATACAGGGCACGAAGGGCGCCCACTTGCTTTGAACTGTAGCCAGGAGCAAAATCCAAACGAGCCAGATAAACAAGGAGATAGACTAGGAGATGAGCCTATGCTTCATGAACGGTCGTCAAAACTCCCGCGACTGGAACCCCCAGCGTTAGGTATGTATAGCTCAATAGCGATAGAAGAAGCCATGACTCATATTTTCCAGAAGATCAGACTTTATTCGACGAAGGCCCTTATTTTCGTTTCTCATTTACGAAGCGTCATATGATCGACAAGTTGCCGGAACCATTTCGGACCGGAATGCAGATGAGCAAGCTATGGAGGGACGAACAGGAGAGAGGAGGCTTGTCCGTAACGAACTGTTTGTCCCTGTATTTGCCAAAAAAGATTAACGAGGACACTCTTTTGGTTATTAGGATGGGGTATTCTGATGGATTCAACATCTCTGACATGTTGGGGCTTGGTGATCCTCATTAATGAAAATGGTTCCTTACATCTAGCAAATATCGACTTGCATCTTTTCGAACTTCACCATTGCTCTCATGATATAACATCGGTAGCCAGCCTTTACAACCCTTGTCGTTTGTCCATCTGTAGGTCCAAGGCTCCCATTCGGAATAGGATTTCCCTCAGAATCTGCAATATTGCATGACTGACCTTCGAATGTCATGATCATATCTTCCTGAATCTCGAAGCATTTATTTGATATCCTCTCCCACTCCCCGTTCAACGCCGTTTGCCCGACGACATTGGTCATGGCTCGTCCGATACCGCAAGTAAGCGAAGGTACTTATTTGAACAGCCAAGGTCTCAGCCGACCGTAGGGGAATATCTCCTACTTGCTTCGTCAACTGTAGCGCGTCAGTATTTGCGCATCTGTAGCCGCAAAGTAGCAAGAATCGACTGTTTGAAGGCTCAAGGGAAGGAGAACCCGACTTCTAGTAGTGTATATGGCCCGGTACTAGAACGTTGTAAGGCCGTTGTCTCGTGTGGCCCAAGGCACTGTTACTGCCTGACAGAAATTAATTGACCTATTGTCAAAATTTGGCGCATTGCCCCTCCATCTTTCCTACCGATTCTAGTTAATCAACAAAGAATTTGCTGAGTCATCAGGAGGGGACACCTTCCCCTCACGGACGACGGAAAAACCCTCTTCCGCACACGTAACGGCCGTAGAGAAAGCAACCACCTGATGTAAATATCTTACGCCCTTAGGTTGCAAAGCAGCGTGTGTTGTCATGTGATGTCACTCATTAAGGGCCGATTTTGTTCCATTGTAACCTATGAACTGCTAAGGACGGGAAAGGACGGTAAAGGAAGGGAAAGGGTGGGAAGGGATAAAAAGGAAGGGACAGGACGGGACAGGACAGGACGGGACAGAATGCCAGAGACGGAAGCGCAGTATACTTCTCCTCACTCTTATTGGTTGCAATGCACTAAAATTAATGCTAAAGTGATTGACACAAGCGATCTCTATCGGATTGTCTAATGGGTGAATTCAATAACATAGCTAAACGAAGTGAATTCGAAGCTCATCAGTAAGGCCTCAATGAGAATAGATTGGTCTTTAAAAGCGCCAGCCTTGTCCAGATACTCACCGCAATTCGGCACAGACCAACGCAGATTTTCGTTAAACACTTCTTCTTTTCTATATCGCTGCATGATTTTCGGCATGGCTTGGAGTAGAGCCTTACTCACTTGCATGTTGTGGTGGCAGAAGCTCCTGGGGCGCAACAGCACCAATGAGGATGCGAGTGAGGATGAACGGGCTTCATTGCTTGATAAGAAGCCTACGTTCGAAGAAATGACAATTGTAAGTACTGTTTGTGAGGTTGCTCCCGGCTCTCTAATGCCTTCATTGGGCAGACCACCTCCGCAAAGTACGTCAACGGTGAGAATGTCATGGCGCACATCGTCGTGGAGACCAAGCGCATTGATGACCGAGGACACACCGGCGTCAGTAAATGTGATTCGAACAGCACTACGGAAACCAGACATTCTGGACTTAGCTCTATCAGCCTTTCAGATCAGAGTACAATTGTTGAGGATGCGAAGGCCCCAGAAGAACCAGAACTGTTTGCTGTTAGCTCTCCATATGTTGACGACTCAACCGGCGGGCGGATGGTTAGACTCTACTACGAGCTCTCAGTAAGCCTCGATGACCTTGAGCTCAGATGCCTTGAATCTCGTATCCCAGAGACTGACGATGATTCAATTGAGGCCCTCTTTCGCTATCGAGGAGAGGATTTTTGGCTACATGTTCCTTATGCTTATGCCAAAGCTCGAATGGTTTTAATGGGCGTATACAGAATGGTCTGACTCTTCATTGCTGTTATTTTCCTTTTTCCGGCTGCTGGCCGCTCAATGTTATCGTGAGAATTATACGAAATAGATAGTTCTATCTCCATAAGAAAGTACGCCACAAGCTGCTTTCATCCCCGGCGAGAATATAAATAGTGTCAATCCTCCCAGAAATAGAGGCATGAATCGACTTTATTCAAGCAATGGTTCCCTTCATATACGTCATTATATGTATATGGATGGGAACTTTTCTTATCTTGGTTGCCCTGAACGCCCGCTTTAAGAAGAAGCGTATTGCTGATCCCGAGTCTTCTGCTACTGATCATCCCCATCAAGAGTAACATGGATCCTGTATGTCCCTTTGGGCATGATTATGGCCCCAGTTACTAATATTTTAGATGGAAACTAGGAAACGACAAAACACAGGGGCAGGAAGGGAAGAACTCATTCCAAGAAAGAAGGACAAGGAAGAACACAAGAGTGTAAGGGGTAGCAATCCTCATTGGCGTCCACTAACTGATGGGTTACAGCAAGAAACAGGTATTCATACGCTCCAAGACAACGACCCTGTTGTCGAGAGGCCGCCATTAATTTACAGGAGAGCTGGAGAAGCGCCGAAACAGGATTGGGATAAGAAGTCACCTGGTTTGCGCCTTAGACGGTCCTGCTATTGCTGCAGGAAGGAAGTACCAGTAGGCCTGGCCTGTCATATTTATCACCATGTGTCTTGTCCTAAGTGCTTGAACATGCAAAAGCAAGATTAGGGATATTAATCAGATACACAGGCCTCTATACTAGGACTAGTTACCACTAGAATAGTATTCAACCTTAACGGTGGCGTTTGGTACTTTGTTACAGCTAAGGGGAGAGGACAGTTCCTACTTTCATGTACTTCGGGGAGCGGCTCATCCGACTACTGTTCCCGGGAAGGAAGGTGCTCTATTCTTAGTTAAGGCCCTTATGAATTCGCGTTCATGCAATCCATATCGCATTAGATGCATGAAGTAGGACAGAGAACTCATGTATCATACTTGTTTTACTCTAGCAGAGCAGAGAGAGATATGACACCCCACAGGACAGGAGCCCCTGCATGACTTCCCTGTCTGCAGCGTGTCGTGCGTGTACCATTCTCATGCACCACAAAACCATAGGCAGTTGTAGTCCAGAACACTCTTTGCCTCCAACTTATCCCAAAAACTTCAGCCATCCTTGTCCACTCGTCTAAGCTAAACAAGTCATCTGGTACTATCCGCTACGCACGTTGGACCAGGGCTCCCCAGATAGGCCGTAGTAAACTAGAAGGGTCATTGCTGCTAATTGACTATCTTAGGATTAGCCAAATATCGCATAGCTAGGTGATAATGCCGGAAGCACTGCAACCAGTCAGACTATCAACCTATTAGTTAGATTTCACTGTATGACTATAGAGAGAATTGCAAAAGAACAAACATGGGCTGAAACATATAAAGTAAACAAATGGTTGCATGCTAGATCTAGCATAACTATCCATATCCAGACTCCAGATAAAAGGAGATATAGGGAAATAACAAATAAAAAATAAAAAAAGTCCCAGATGGCGCTTCTTCTTCTATATTTAATTATTATTCAATACCCTAGACGCACAGGCATTCCAATCTCTCATCAGCAGCACTAAAAAGTGCCATTTCTCCCATCTTAAAGCTCCAATCCTTCTTCTTCTCATCTACTTCCTCTCTCCTTCAGGATCTTGAGTGTTCACTTGAGCTATAGGTAGCTTCTCAGCTGTCAGTCACTGATTATCTCTTCTCTTGACTTAACTTTGTGTTACCATCCTTGTTTACCATACATATCCCCAGAGCAGAAAAAAGGAATCAGACCAAGTCAACTCTGTTGCAGCTTGTCGGACCTGCCCATCTGGGTGCCGAAACCATTTGCCAGCATCCATCTTGCAGCATCCTCCACTTCCCGGGCCGATCTTGATTGTTTGCTCTCGAACCTCATTAGGTGTCTGATCTCTGTTTTTGTCTGGGTGCATCCTGTGAGTAGCATGTCGTCACTTGTCACGCATACTACCCCCTCTCAAATCAGTTCAATGGGCGTTGGTCCGCCTTAAAATGGTTTATCTACCTTCAGAAGCAAACTACAGCAGATACCAGCCAGGGTCATGGACTCGAACCGCCGTGCTGGGGTTTCGCTTCTGTCTTGATGTTCTTATCTCAATTTTGGTCCTTTCTCATTGCTGTATCTTGCATTCCCTGAAGGCTTCTGGCACCCTATACCTTTCTAAGAGTTAAACCAAAGCTAATCAGCGGCATTTGCCTGCCGTGACTTTACCAGAACTGGATCTCTGCAGCCTCATCACCATCTTGGATCACCTTTTTCTGATCCCGTTGGAAGAAAGAACAAAGACCTTCAAGACAATATATATTGCCGCCATCGCAGGTGTAAACTCACTCCGATCCCAACGGCATTTTCATGTGTTGAGCACTATCTAATCTCAGCCTTCAGTAACTGTACTACCTGAGAAACATCCAACTCAAGATTATCCAAACAATACACCTGCTCAACGAAACCTTATGTACCTTTCAACATCAACCTCTTAAATTTACACAATGGTGTTCAGCGCACCTACTCCTGGAGTGGGCTCCAGTAAAAGGCCAGCGTCATACATGCAGGACGATGTTAATGACTGGGATAATGTACTGGTAAGTAATACCAGCATTAGACAGACATATGGAGCTGACTCATCTCCTACATAGCCCATAGGTCTATCCGTGCATTTATTAATCAACATCCCTTACACCCACTACGCCATGATCTATCTTGACAACATAGGCAGACTTAAGGTGATTGAATCTCTGTCTATCCAGGAGCAAAATAAGACTGTTTTCATAACCAAAGTCTGTGAAAGGTTTTTGGAAATCCTTGATGCTAAGGTCAGATATCAACCGCCCATAGTTTGAAGTATGTAAAATCTCCACACATAAGTATAATATTCTTGCTGATCTCATTTGAACAGGGTTATCAGCTGCTGGTGCTACACCATATAGCTATGATCCTCAGCAACCACTTAGTCACTTACCCTACTGTTAAACTAAGCAGGGCAGAAATTCCCCAGCCCACTCTATATACAGTGTGCCGCTATCTGTCCAGTGCTCAGTCTCTGTTAAGGAAACACCCTCTTGTGGATCAGTGGATAAGGTTAGGCTTAAGATTAGTAATACTCCTGAAGTTCTTGACTACTATAAGAGATCCTTGGAACACTTCCGGCAGTTCAACTATCGTCAGATTACAAAGGCATTTATTAGGTTCATTAAGCTAGGAAAGCAATTCAAGCACCCCTATAATGGAGGTAAACCCCCCACTAGAGCCCCTCCTGGTACAAAGGGCGACCCAGAGAAGACAAAGCCTGAATAGTGGCCCGCCGATGTGGTTCACAAAGAGCCTGACCATCTTCAAAAGGATTATATGTGTACCCCTCCAGAAAATCTCCAGTGTTAAGTAATTTTGCTGACAGGTTTAGAATGCCTGTCTCTATTGATTCATATCATCTATAAGCTTGGAAGATTCAGTATCACCACAGATCAATTACAGGAAATTACCCATGAATGCAAGCGGCAGCTCAGAGACCCCCACAGACTCTAAATCTTGGACAAGGTCTTCAGCGTGAGAAGGATTAAAGAACGCTATGAAAGAGGAGAAGTTAGTAAGTAGCATCTTCTTTCTATAAAATTCATTCTGACAGCTGTTGACAAGCCTCAGATGCCAACATAATCATATATGTTGTTAACTGAGAGTCAAACCAAAAAGAGAAGGATGGCGACTCCAATGTGGATCCAGACCAGAAGCATGAGTAAGAAGATAATAATGCAGATGAGGCACTTCCTATTCTCCACTCTGAGATGAACTTAACCCGCCTGATGTTGAGCTTAGTTAAGCACACAGATATGGCGGTACCAAGTCATCCAATAAATATGGGAGATGACAGAAACAAGTTATTTCCTTTACCAGAGTTATTGAGCTTCGGTAAGATACCCTGGGATGACCAAACCTTCTTTCCCACAACCTCTAAGTATACTAAAGATTATGCATTGCAGCAGATGCCCAGAACACCTACAACAATAGCGCTTCTCAGCCCCATTGAGATATATGCCGCTTTCAATTATATAACACAGGCGCCCATCACCTCCTCCGCCTCAGGGCAGATTTCCAACCACTGCTAAGCACCCTGGCCCATGCAGCACTTAGCTAGCTTCGACCCTTGGACACCTTCATTCTGATACAATCTCTTTAACCTAGTGGAGTATGGTACTTTACTCAGTCATGCCATGTCTCAGACTACTATGTCATATCAGCTTCCCATATCCCCAATATCTCATCCCCAGGAAATGCCTCACAGGGCTCACAGCCTGCTGAACCTGCCTCAAGACAGACCTTCAAGAATGGATGACATAAGCATGAGAGGCTCTTCTTTCCACACAGGATCTTTAAGTCATCCCTGTGATCCATCACAGCAGGCTCCTCATTTTAGCTGATGTAGCCATCCTGACAGTTAGTCTCACATACATGATCTTAAATGATTGATCCTTGACCTCTGCTGACCCTCCAGCAGCCTTGGAGTTTCAGTTCACTGATGATTATTTTTCAACTTTGTTTCTGTTTCTTTCCCAGCCCCTGACTTTATTGTCAATGCAGACTTAGCCATGCAGCTTATTCCGCGTCAAGTGACTGCCAGGACACTCTGTGGTTTTATATGGCAGGTACTGTCGATGGCTTCCCAATTCTTCTTCATTTAGTATATATACTCGTTGCTTGTTCTATGCTCGACCATGTCTTTTTCCTTATACATACGTTCAGAAATTCTGTTAGAGATGGCGCCAGATGACATGAGATGCAAATGTGGGTGAGGTTCTTGTGTTTATTCATTTACTTTTTTTCTCTTAATCATGCTTTGAATAATTCGCAGCAAGGTGTGGCGAAGCCCGTCCTCTTTAGATGTGGATCAGGTGAATGGGAGGTAATGAGGCCTAACAATGATTGCTTTCTGGATTAGCTTTCTCGATCAAAATACAATGATCACTATATTCCATCAAATTACACTGGCTTCACATAGCGCATTTTTCTGAATTTGATCCTTTCCCTGTCTCTGACGGTTGAAGTGCTCTGGATGCTAAGGTCTTTCGCTCCATCCTCGGAGGGCTGGGTTAGAGTCTTCACCTTAGACGCTGTCTCAACAATTCCAGTAAGGGCTCGAGCTGCCCCGTCAGGAGCCGCTTCTGATTCCTCGTTGAACCGTGGGTGGCCGTCGAAGCACGCTCAGAGTCGCTGTGGAAGCCGTTAGATTCTCCCATTTCTTCACCATTATCCTGGTCGACGTTGCTTTGAATGACTGACTTGCGTCCATGTTCGTTCGTTCGCCTTCCATGCCCTCTGGCTCTTCTGGATGGACAACGCTGCAATTCTCCGAGATGTACTGGCACCGAGCTTGATCTCCATTGGTTGTCGGGCATATCCTCCATGTCATGATCGTCAATATCTGGGATCGTCGGAGAAAGATCGTGTGAAATCGTCGTAGCTGCCGCGGCTAACGGAAGCGGGTCGAGATTCATTCCGATAATCAGCGCGCCGCGCACGCTGCTGCCTTAAGCAGGCCTCCGGCCAAATATCTGATTCGGAAGCTGCTGTATCTGCTTGGGTCTTGATCCAGTGCTCGGCGACTCTTTCTATCTGGCTGCGTCGCTCGTCAGTGCCACAGCCCAATCGAACCACCATCACACCGACAAAACCAAAACGGCCTCCGAATCACACCCAACTATCGTTTGTAGACCCTGCAGACGACGACAATAGTGGCGGAAACACTTTCGGACGCTACTTACCGACAGACGCCGCTAACACTCACGTCTGCACTGCACTGCTGAACTGCGCCTCCACGCAGGGCGCTCAGGTGGCCGGGAATGCCACCACGAAAACAGGCTATGTGATTTGATTCAAAGACTCAGAGTCAGTTGAGGTGGCTCGCTTGAATTCCGGTTGGTTAAACGAACTAGAAAACAACGCGAAGCTGGTAAAGCCGCGGTTGGGCGTCGTCGTGCACCGTACCCCGACGGAGGACTTCGACCTGGATAACGCGAATGCTCCAGCCATTGAGAAAGTCCTGGAGGAAAATGACCTGGGAGGAACAGGGTACCGACTTGAAAACGTGGCATGGCTCAAGAGGAAAGACAGGCTGTTCCGGAATTCCGCATCGCTTGGGATATGGTTCGACTCCACGGAGGGTGCCGAACGCATCCTGAACAATGGCCTGCTGGTCGGTCACCGGTACATCGGCAGTGTAGAACGCCGTGAGATTAAGAAGAAAAGATGCTTCACCAATCAGAAGAATCCCTGCGGGCGCGGAGGTTCTCCTAAGAAATGGCGATGGATATGCCCACCGTTATTGGCACAGTCATTGAATTTGTATGATATCTTGTCTAAGGGCAACTGTTACGATATGGCTTAGTTTCTACACAGGTCATTATCGATTAAGAAGCAACCGCTTTCACGGTCAGTCCTACATGGCGCAGCGCTAAGCGTGGGTTGTATGCAAAATGACTTTCATGGGGCATTTCTCTCGTTCCAATGTTTATTCAATGCCTTGAATTCTGCTTGCAACACTTCCAGATGGGCCTACTCCTACTACGACACCTGAAATAATTTATACTACACGAACGAGTGATATGGGGGATACCAATCAGAATCTGTCAACCAGAATCCTTGCCCAACCCGACCCACACACTTTTGGCTTGCCGTGTGCCTCAACCAGAGTAACGCGAGTCTAGGCCCACTTGAGCTAAATTATCCTGTAACTTTAGTGTAAGCTACTTAACAAAGCTCTCGAAACCTACGTGGACGGTAACCCTAGCAACTACAGTGGCGACTGCTTCGAGTTCTTCTATCGCTTAAGTGCCCGGTCGACGCATCCCTTGTCCATGACATATAGGAGGATACTGGCGGCATTTGCGGCATCCTAAAAAATATTTACTCTGGAAAGGATCACGAGATAATCAGTGACACAAAGCCAGCTTCTCGAATTACTTGCTCATGCGCTCCGTTGGACCGTGTTTTGCTACCGTGCGAAGAACTCGCTTTGGTGGCATAAGCATTGCAAGGTAACGCTACTGTTTGATTCGTCCGCTGGTGCTTTTACAAATAACCTTTAAACTATCATCGGAAACCCTTTACATAAGAACCCTTTCTGTATATACACCAACTCTACTTGCTAGTTGGGTAAAGCGCAAGTCAGCCACCTACAGAGTTGACCTCACCGGTTCTTTTGAGGTTCCTCATGGTTAAACCATGCTAATCCTTTGATAATCACTGGGCTGGATGCTAAAACAGGCCTAGTGCAAGTCTTACGGAAACTCAAAAGCTTGCGACTTTTCTCCGGGAAAAGTGGAGGCTGATCTTATCCCCATGCTTCCCTGGTCGGCCCTTATTTTGATCGTCGGAACTGGAAGGCATGAGAGGGATCACAATGCTTTCATAACGCTGTCTACAGGCACATGAAAGCTGACTGTCGATTGACTTACTGTACCTACTGATATAGCTACCCTAACTCTACAAGCGGAAAAGGCATTAATGTACTGTACTGGGACGTGAGACAAAGGTGTCCTCGGTCTTCGGCGAACGCTTGGGATTCCGAAATTATCGCTGACCTATCTGCTTCGGCCACCGTCAGTTAACGCTTCCAGCATCCTGCTACCCATCGACTGCTGCTTCGCTTAGAGTCTTGGCTTTTCTGGCTCGTTCCACCTGGTCCAGAGAACGACCTCCAATAAAAACCTTCCTTGTACTCTGATGTCTCAGAAATTTCGCCGTGCACCTGCAAATCTGCTTGCCCTCAAGATCATATCTAGCACGTCCTCTAACAGCACCTTCTTCGGCCTAGAAAAGTAAAAGACCTACTAAGAGAAAGGCGAATGGCATAATATTCTATATGAGTGAACATCGTTTGTCTGTGAACGGTTTTTTACTCTCCTCGTACTGTATGTGAGGAGAGTTTAACGGCAACATGATATGGATCATGAAGTATATCTGACCTCTACTTGTAGGTCCGCAAAGGGTCGACACTCTTCACATTGAGCACATGGACACCAGTCTTGATTTCCTGAACCTTATGGCTTATAACTACGCAGGTGGTACTTTTTCAGAGTGGGCCGGACATCAGGCGAACATATACAAAAGCGGCTCCAGCCAGCGGTCGACTCCGTTCAATACTGAAGAGGCAGTCGAAGTTACCTTAAACGTGGTGTGATGGCGAGTAAGATTGTCCTTGGCATGCCTCTTTATGGCCGGGTATTCACAGATACGGATGGCCCTGGAGAACCATTCCATGGTGTAGGCCAAGGGAGCTGGGAAAATGGCGTCTGGGACTACAAGGCCCTACCGCGGCCAGGGGCAGAGGAACATACAGATGAAGATATAGTAGCGAGCTACAGCTACGAAGCGCAGGAGCGAATCTTCGTCAGCTACGATAACCCCGAGGTTGCCCGGAAACAGGCGCTTTACATCAAATCGAAAGGATTCGGAGGTGCTATGTGGTGGGAGAGCAGTGCTGATAAGTTAGGTAGTCAAAGCTTGATAACAACGGTAAGTTGGAACTATCTTGCGTCCAGCGGGTGAACTGACCATCTTGTTCAAGGTCGTGGACACTCTAGGGGGCATTGACGCCTTTGAACAAAAGAGCAATCAGCTCGAATACCCCCTTTCCCAGTATGACAATTTACGAAAGGGTATGCAGTAGCTATGTCCGTACCATGTACTGTAACATGTAGGTATGTTCGACGTTGCATTATGCATCAATTGAACAATCTAGTCCAGTCAAGAAATCACGACGCGTGTGTTTGCCCTTGTACAATATGTCGTCAGAAATGGTGGGTCAAAGGAGGTCGGAGTCCGCATCTTAGTCTCTATTACGATCTGGCAATCTTCACATAGTTTCAGCCTTGAAATCTAGTGGTCTCTAGGCGCTATAGTGTGCGTCCGGAAGCTGTGGTTAAGGAGTAGTCGAACGCAAACCCAGGAGTAGCTCTACCTTGAACTACAATTTTCCGATGCGCATCCTTGCGCAACTCGATTAATGTTGGAAGCACTCTGGTAACTCATACAACTCTCCCCATTGACAGAGTAATTGCGCTACCCGTCCTTGAAATAAGCAACACTCTCACACTTTTGGCAAAGCGGCAGAGAAAATTAGTGATTTCGACATACGAGGAATTTAGATAACTGATCGCTGAATGTGCGCATAAATGTGGCTCTGGGCCAACTACGACTCGTGGACTTTGATCAACACGCTTAGGATGACCAGTTACATTGCTGTTGTTGATGTAACTTGGCACTCTCAGTGTACTTTGTTCAGCGCCCTTTGTGGCGGGGGACCACAGTGGCTTGAAATAACCCACTTAGCCTAGCAGGTGACAGGGGTGCATGAGCATCAGACTCACCAATGAACGAGAATAAATGGTTCAACAACTCTGAATTGCATCAGGCTTTATTTTGCTGGGGAGACCAAATCCTTGAGGCAACAGTCTTGCTCTGCGCGGTATTTGTCTTAACGAGGTCTACCTGCTCTTGATGTATCCTTCCCCACCTTACCCCCGACCGGAGCAGGGAAGGCTGCTTCTCCTGTGTTGTCGACAACAGTGGGCTTGTCGCAGTAGATCGGCTAAACAAAACGTGTGAGGTGGACTCTTTCTTTTCAAATGCTTAGGCTTGTGAGACATGTTGACTCATATTAACTGTTAAAGATCTTAGGAAAGTCAATAGATCAACCCCTTACTTACCGCTATTGCCTCCATGTGCAGTAAACAAGCTCATAGAAAACCATCCATACGTCAATGCGTACACTGGTATTGTGGGTAACGTAATCATCAACCGAACAGCCCTTTTATGGCCGCGGTAACCATTCCCATTTGGGTGGTACCGCCTGCAATCACGTTACCACCGCGCAGTCTGAATAAATCTGGAGAGCAACAGTTGCAAGTGACTGATTGGTTCAGCAAAATTTTCTTACCACAGCTCCAAAAGGGATACAGGTTATCTTCCCCTCACAGATGGCTTTATTGACGTCTTCCTCCAATGCATGCGGTCAGCCAGAGCTGCATGCCCCTGAGCGGATTCACTGTGTCGACTTCACCACTCGCCATCCAGAACGTAGTCTGGCCTCCCTCCTGAACGCCAATGTCTTTATACCTGAGTTTTTGGCTACGCTGAAAAGTTCTCGGATTACACTGCAGAAAGGAGGCAGTATCGCCCTAGGCCGTGGGGAATGTTTGGTCAGTCTCCGCTTGGACAAAAGCGTCTCAGCTCTTTTCTCAAGAGCTGCACCAAAGGTGATAGAAGGCCCGGCGATCACATGGACAACGCTCGTGCTTTTAGCTGGACCTCATTCTCTCATCGAGCTCTTGGGCGATGACTTGGACCTCATTCGCTCTGGTAGGCCTTGGCGATTCCTTGCTCCTTGGCCGGACAGAGAGGATTGCAAAACGGAGCTGAGGTCAACTGAGACGACTTTACGCGAGTTGCTCGATGTTAAGCTACTAATCAATCAAGGTGGGTGTATCCTTCCTGAGTTTCCTAGCAGAAAGACTAAACAGCGTCGGCATAGGGCTGAAAGAAACCGAATCCCTTGAGGATGCATTAAGAAATCACCAGCTCTTAGTAGGTCATCTTATTGAAGGCGAGCAGCGCCCTCCGCCTCAAGCTACAGATGTCGGAAGTAAAGCAGCCCACAGTGGATCTTGGCTTGAGGCTGCTTCTAACCAGTCAATGACGCTCACAGTCGCCAATGGCGCTCCCCAAGCGGACTGCACGGGCACTATAAATGGCATATGCGGTCTAAGCGAGCCCTGGGGACAAAGGAGCCGCACAGGTCCTGGTGATCCAGGTCTGGAGCCAGAAAGTGGGCAATCGAATATCCGGCAGGGGCCACCAGTAAGTCACGTGGGGCTTGAACTCTACTCGAGCTCTTCTCACCCTATCTCCATGACTCTTGAGGAGCCGGGCAACGAAGAAGCAATGCGTTGGTCGAGCGATGGTCGTTCATTTGTCCTGGCAGATGAGAGCAGTTTTCCGCCACATTTACTTTCCCGTCTATCTGTCGGGTCCTATCCTTCTCTCATCCGAAGATTATACTACTACGGGTTCCACAAAACAGCAGGGACTTTTCATCATGGTCTTTTCATACGGGGCCAGCTTTGTTCCATAAGTCCCGTGGAGGGAGGAGGCAGAGCAATCTGTCGTCGCCCACTAAAGGTTCTCGGCCACGTGTCAAATATATCAGCCGGTACCGCCAAAGGAAGACTGGTCGAAATTCCGTTGTTTAGACCTTAGATCCACCGGTTGCTCTAGCTTGAATTGCATTGCCACCTAAAACATGTATTCATACTGAACAGGAACTCAAGAACTCGGATCTGACAGATCATTCTCTTGCAATGTGGACGCCGCTACCATAACCAGAAGATTTTCACCATGTGGATAGACTCGTGGGCTCAGGGTTGAACACTTAAAGCAGCATTTACGCTAAGTCGCAGTCTCCACAAATCAGAGTCCCAATTTCCGCTCCAGATTCTGTACTTGCGAAGTACAAGAACGAGAAGAAAACTGCAATGCGTGGTGAAGGCAGGTTCTTACCAAAATGCACGACTTTCCGGGAAGCGGCCGTGACATCAACTCTGATGTTTTGGCATTTTAGTCCTTTTCGATCTTCGGAGCTGAGGCCCAGAACCCTCGCCAGGCCCAGAATTCTCACCAGTCCCGCCATCCGCAGCAGGCTCAGGTTCGGCGGCAGACCTCTTTCGCGGCCCAGCGTAAGGAATTCGCAATCGTACGTCAAGATAACCACTTCTGTCTGGATAACCCTCAATGATCTTCCATGTTGGACAAAAGCGAGATGCGAACGTATGGAAGATGCTAAGTGCGTCCGAGCCTGTTTCAAGTTAGCCTCAGGTATACCCAATGGGATACAGAATAGCTAACTTTCTACTGCTGCCGAGCCTGATGCATTGCAACCAGAGTAGTTGCTAGTGGCAGGCCTAGGTATACCGGCAGACTCCTGGACCTCGTTCGGCGGGAAGGAGTGGACAGGATGGACAGGATCATTGCCTTGGGGGATGCCGACAGAGGATCCTCGAGACCTACAGTCGCCGTGAATGATGGCGGCATTGATAGAGTCTTTACTATGTCAACGGGAAGTAAAACAACCGTTTTATTGTGGACAAGTTAAACATACCAGGATGGATGCTTGAGTCTGTGGTTTCTTGCTCCTGACCCCCCTCAATATCTGGGGGTTGGCCGTGGAAATTTCCCTCAGCCACGACGTCAGTGAGAGTGGGAGGCGAGGTTGCAACTTCCGTGGCCACAGTATCCTGGTCATCGTCCGGAAAGACGTCCAAGGGAAGGCCGTGTGGAGGTTCCTCAGGCATTAAAGGGAATGCTGTCATTTCGGGAGATGCCTCTCTGCCAGCAGCTCCGTGGTCAACAGCATCAACATCGTCCAAATCGTCCACATTAATGGGATTGGATAACGAGCAGCCTGGACGCGGATCTGGAGCCATTCGAGCCGAGATTTGTATTGATGACTAGGTAGGAGACAGGCAAGAAAGAAAATCAATAGTACACCGGCGATTCTTGACGGGGTGAAAGCGCTCCTTTATATGTTCCCTACACCGTTCAACTCAGGGTGACAGGTCTCGCTTCTCCTGTTGTAGTAAGCGTGGTTACTTCACTGTCTGCGCTTCAGTTAGGCATGTGATACTATCTATAGACCGTATCATGCACGCCTGGTGCGGTCATGCCACTGCAAGCTCAAGGTATATTGTACTGGGCTCCTATCATCCTGGCCATGGCTGGCCCTCACTAGGGGCACGAGGCAGACTAGATGGAAGGAACCAGTCAATGGCTGCGCATAGCTACAGTAACAATTTCGGGGACTGCTACCATATATGGCTCCGCTACACGCTGATAGGTTGAGATAATGCGTCGGTCTCTAGGAACTTGTAAACCAGCTCCGCTATCTGCTTATGAGGGGGTTTGAAGACGATCTGTCCCTGTAACAGCCAGTACCTCGTACAATTGGATCGCGACCCTATACATATTGACGCATGCTTGGTGTCCGACCAGTTTCTGGCCAAAAATTCCCAGCACACTGGTCCATGTACGCAATAAAGCTAGGGGATGATGCTTGCCCAAGCTTGCAGACGGCCAGCGCGGCAAATACATCCGCACTTTCAGCATATTTCCCAGTAACGACAAGAACAACGGCATCAGGAATGATAATTTGCCCTTGAGTGACGAACTGCATTAAATTTATTTTGGGCCACATATCTTTGTAATAGCCTATTTTCCTTTGGCTGTTTAATTCGTGCTGATAGCCGTAATTCCCACTGGCCCAGAACTTTGCCTTGGACGTTTGTTATCGGCCATAGGCCCATAAGATTGGGGGACCTTTCTTGTTCTGACAATAGGGCAGTGTTCGTATAGGAAGACCCTTCCGTATCGTCACAAGGCTAGTTTAACTTCCATAATACGTGTGTTGGTCATCCAGTCACGAACGGACATCACCAAGTACAATGGTAGAACTAAAGATCAGTCGAACTGGCGGCACAGTACATAACTCTCTCGCGCAATCTCCTTTCCCGACCCTAGTTAGGAATTCCTTAGTATTTAGTCGCAGAGTTACTGATTCCTGTTGGCCTTAAGGGAGCATGCACTGTCAGATATTCAGCCACCTCTTTCGCAAGATCACTGCGTTTATTGTTTGAGCCCCTCTGGTCTGAGGCGCCAGGTACTATGCTACGGTCCATGTTGAGGCTAGTAGGAACGGACATTTTAACCAGTATAGTGCAACACGCTCCGTCGTCAGTAATTTATACTATTTCTTGTCACTCCCACTTGCTTGGTTGCTTCTGGTTTCAAATAGTGCTTGCCTTACTCAATTCCTTCTTTCAGTCCCTCACGTCAATTCATTTGAACATAGCACGGCATGCTTCCATTCCTTCTCCTGAGCCTTCTGGCCGTCCGGGCCACATTGGGTATGAGATTTGCGATGTATATAGACGAGTAAGAATCACCACCCCAAAAGAGCAACATATGGTAAGGGTCTAGATATCATACAGTTGATCTCCCGGGAAGTGACCACACCGAAGGCATAACTCACGCGATCATGGCTTTTGCGAACTCCAGTATTTTCAACTCTGACTCTCCCCCCAAGTTCGAGCCCTTTGAGCCTGTCGAAACTATGCGGAAGCGCTTCTCACCCGATACCAAGTTAATGGTTGCTGTTGGAGGCTGGGGCGATACCAATGGATTCTCTGAGGGTGCAACGGATGATGTGTCCCGGACCCGTTATGCTAAGAATGTCGCGGCCATGATTAACAACCTAGGCATTGACGGTATCGGTGAGTAACGAACACAGTGAGTGATCCAAGGTACTGACGGCTGAGCTCCAGATATCGACTGGGAGTATCCCGGTGGGAACGGCGCGGATTATATGAAGGTACCAAACAACCATAAGATCGATGAAATCGAAGCCTACCCGCTCTTTCTGCAAGCAATCCGTGAAGCCATCGGTCCGGACAAGGTCCTTTCAATTGCAGTCCCTGGAAAACGGGTCGACATGGTCGCCTTTACAAAGGAACAAGGTAGCAAGATCTGGCCGTCTGTGGATATGGTGAACGTGATGTCGTACGATTTTATGAATCGTCGCGACAAAGTCACAAACCACCACACAAGCGTTGTGGATTCACTCGAGGCAATCAAGTCCTATGAAGAAATCGGTCTCGATACTGCCAAGATCAACCTGGGATTTGCATACTACGCCAAGTGGTTCATGACCGATCCCACTTCTAACTGCAATGAACACCCACTTGGATGCGCGGTTTTGACGCTGGAGAACCCCGATGGTTCAGACGCAGGCACATCAGGGGTCTTGACCTTTGAGAAAAGCACTATGGCAGCTGCTCCAAGTAACTTGAAAGTCTCCACGGATGGAACCTGTGGCTTTTCCAAGGGGACCAGATGCCCGGCCGGTTCATGCTGCAGCCAGTATGGCAACTGGTACGCTCACTCTTCTTCTTTCTGAGTAACATGAACTAAGCTCAATCAGCGGTACTGGCAACGACTTCTGCCAAGCTGGCTGTCTCTCTGACTACGGTGAGTGCAAGGGGATCTCGGTTATCGACTCTTGGCGCCGCGCTCTCAAGGACGGCAAGACGGACGAGCAAGCCGGCGGGCAGTACTACTGGGACAAACAGGCCAGCGTTTTCTGGACTTGGGACACTCCTGTGTTGATTGCTCGCAAATTCAGAGAAATTGTGGAAGCTGAGAAACTGGGCGGAGTGATGGCATGGAGTCTGGGTGAGGACAGCCTGAGCTGGGAGCATTTGAACGCCATGCGAGATGGTCTCAAAGGCAAGTCGGTTGGCCAGAACCCTCCTCTGTCATGTGCCTGATATTGCGTGTTTTGTGAGACATGGGTACGTAATGTAGAATAAAAAACGTGCTGAGATGGGCTGTCAAGAAATATGCCAAGCAATGTATTGGAAATTGAGGCTGCGGATGTAATAAACATGTTGAGTTAAGACCCTTTCTTATCAGAAAGCGATATGCACCACGGTTGAGATGACAAGCCCTGCCTGCTTGATCTAGTCATCGATGATGAGCTGTATTGCTGCAGAGTCTTACCGTTTCTCGAGTCATGTCGCTAGGTCTCGGTTGAACAGTCATCCTTCTCATCGATGTTGGGCAATTCGCCTAAGTTACAAGTGCCCATAAGTTCTTTTCGGAATAGGCAATCTCACGCCACAAGCAGAGTCTCTTGAATCAAATGTTCAAGCGAGCCAGGCGCGGCTGACTGAAAGTACCCGCGAAGGTCGTCAACCCATCATCTCCGTACGCAAAATAGACGTCTAAGATTGTGCATGACGTCCACCGTACTGCCTCCTCGGGCACGCCATTCTAGGTAATTTTAAGTCAAACTCACTATGTGCTTCCCCTGATCTCCAGGCATTCTAGGCTCTTTTAACGAAAATTTTCAGTGCTCCCTCAGAGGGCCGCCTTTTGCGCGCTCAGAAACTGAGTCTACACTTTCGCGAGTTGGAACCTGGCTATTGTAACAAACGCAAAGAGTGGTGCGAGATGGTCGTCCTCGTGTTGTACATAGCTTACTATCAATCCATTTCGGACAGGGGTAAGTGGCTGTCCATCTCGCCCGGGCATGTCCTTGAAAGTTATGTGAGTGTGTATGAGGGTTAAACAGCCCTCTATCAGGCTTTGCGTAAAGGTACAGTAATTCGGCCGTCTCCTTGTATTGCAACAAGTCTTTGTTAGTACGGGATATTACGTACGTAAGTGGCTTAGGGGTCAGTCTGGAGATCTCTATCTCCCTTTCTCCCTTTCCGTTCTCATTCTGCCATACGTAGCTGGTTGTTGAGATAAAGGGAAATTTTTGTCTTAGCGTTGAGTCGGGAGTCCTGGGCAACACGGGCGCAGCCTGGCAGCAGATAGACTCTCCAGAAAAGCAGGCTACCCCGTACTGTGCTGTACTAGCGTTGGTTACAGTACATTCTGCGGCACTTCCTGGGTTAATGTCAGTGGACAGCCAGGTAAAAGGACGCTTTCTCAAGACCCACTGCGCCCAAAAATTTGACGAATCATTAGCTGCGGGACCGACTTCGTTGATTAGCTTGAAGTCTAGACATTCCAGCAGGCCCATCGGTGCTGCGTCAGCTGGAAGACAAAAAGGGAAAAAAAGAAGAAAAGACAAAGCCCAGGGCGATCATTAAATAGTGTTTATACCTGTAACCTGCTGAAAGAATAATGAAGTACCTATTGATGTACTATTGACATTTGGGGGCCGTTTAAGTCGACATGGACAGGAGGAGAGTGTCGGCTCAGAACTGCTGAACAACAGGATGAACTAGTTATCCAAATGGCACAAAATAGTACTACTCGGTTTGCGCTATCGAGATAACATCCTGAGGTTTCTTGTATCATGTGATGATGCATACAAAACTTTCCAGTTCGAACTAAAGACCAAGCCGTAACATAGCAGTTGGTTATTAGTTATTGTACAAGCCGGCTTGATCCTTTAAGTTACTCGCTCATCCATCGAGCTGCTTAATCACGGCACCCGGTTAACTATCAGGATCCATCCATTTCATCCTAGACAATCTGTCCAATAGGAAGGAAGAAGCAGAGTGGGGTATATGTCATTCATTCAAACACAAAGAAAGTAGTTCCAAGGAACAGGGCAGATCCATCCAGTACGCGTGACGCGGTTGATAGGTCCAAAGACAAATACGAGACAAAGAACTCCGAAAAACGGACTAGAGTATGGCTTTATTAAATATGTTCTCTCTGGTTATCGACTTTTAACGAAGAACTTCGTTTCTTCGCCAAAAGAAACGACAGAAAATAAAAACAAAAGTGGAGTAAAGTGGCAGAACAAGGACAAAGGAACAGCGATAAGGAGAGACAAGCAAACCACAACGACGGCCTAACTGGCAATCAGACTCTCAATAAAGTCAGGAAGAGGGAATTGCGAGGACTACTGGCCTTTCTTTTAGACATACATCTCTAATTGCTTATACGCGGTTTCTCCTCTCCTCTTCTGTCCTAGATTTGTACCAGCATCGCCACCCGTTCGTTTTCCTTGGCATACATAGCAACTCAACCAATTCCCGCAACCATCACAAGCGTTCCCGTCGCTACCACTTCCACAAATGTCTTACGATCGAGTCCTCCCCAGACCTGTTCCGGGTGATGCTTCTCAGGTCTCTCTTCCACGGCGGTCCAATGACCTCCTGGACTACAAGATCATGAATGACGGAGGGGCTACCAAACTTTCACCAGTTAACTGGCCTATTGAAGGCGAGCTCTCCATGTACACTGCCCAGAGACCAGCAACTGGGCCAGCACAGGTGCCTTTCGAGTCTGATATGACCAGCCTCATCAAACGCACGATCGATTTCGACCATGCCGTTGCGTCTCCCAAGTTTATGGTACCTGCACTCGCCAAAAATCTGCCCGTGCGAACGCGATCCTCTCTAATAAGGAAATCCTCGTCTTCCAAACCCGTGAAATTGGCAGCGCCAAAGGAGTCAGTTGTGCAGTCCTGCCTCTGTCAGACGGGCCGCAACATTCCCAGGCCAAAGAACGGTAAGACTCTACCCATTATCAAGCACGGACGACGAGCTGATGGGAAGCAAGCAGCTTTTTTTCTATATCGGCAACACTACCAAGCCACAGCGGTGGCTCAGAATCCGGGTCTTGGGAATGCCCATATTTCTAGGATTATCGGGGCGCAATGGAGGATGCTCCCTGAAGAAATGAAGAATATATGGCATGCTAATGCCAATGTATGCAGCCCGAGACCTCAATATCCTTAAGTTTGTATACCTTTATCCCTGCTGACGATTTCAATGACAGGAAGAAAAAGCTCGCCATCAGCAGCGTTACCCAGACTACCAGTACCGGCCCATTCGGTATGGCCGCCAGGGCAATTGTCGTGCGAACAGATTCGGCCCCAGCAAAAACTCTCCGCCCGCTACGGTCTGCAACCGTTGTCGTGGAAGAGCGATGAGCCCACCTGCGCCAGGAACTCCTTTCATCCCGCACATGTCTTTAAATGCCGGATCTCCACAACCCGATGCGGCAATGGCTCGAAGTTACACACGCCGGGCTGGGGATTCTGACAGGCAACCGAATCATGTCCAATTCGATAATGTCAGAGATTCCCGCCCCCCTCGTCAAATACTACGGAGAGTGACCGGATTGGAGTCCTCAGACCCGAAGCATCGGTTCAACTCTCATATATTATTCGAACCAAATGTTCATTATGGCAGAAGCCTCGAGTCTTCATATTTGATGTTACCTGATACCCACCACATAGAGACATCTAAGGGTAGGGATTTCTGTCAGGCAAACCAGTCGATGATGCTTCGAAACAGAAGGGTCCATCCACCGAATGATCCGAGTCTGAAGCTTCCACCACTGCAGACCACAGCGCCTCGTCCCAGCTCTGTAACATCAATTATTCTGTTTCCCCACAGTGGATCAGGTCCTGAAACCACAGTCATGGCGCTCCCCGTCTTGACAGATCAAAGAATTCGGCAAGATATCTCCTCCAATCGCTCTGTCCCTGTGTGACATATCAATCCAACGTCAAGAAGCTGTGCTCGACTTTGACGGTAAGATGATGCACAACTAAAAGCGGTGGTGAATTCTGTCAACACTGGTTCTTCAGGAGGAGGAGAATAGAGACCCGACTCTGAGAGCCGCTGGTGGGAGAGTTACTCGCCAACTGGGCTTATGTTCGTTACGACCATCAATTATCTCAGCGATATCTCAGTACTGCATCACATTTTCGTTGGAATTATGAGCTTGCCGAAGCTTACGCATAATGCAAAAGCTCTGAAGCGTTTTGGGTTTGAGATCGAAGATTACCTCAGCCATCAGGCGTCCATTCTCAAACATTCAGTTTCTATTTCAGCATGAACCGTTACTCACATGGAGGCTCCTATTCCCTTCAACAGAAACATTACGTGTTTTTAGAGTCTGTCTTCTGTCCTGTTTCGGCAATCTTTTTGGTTTCGTTGAAACATACTCTGCGTCGAGTGTACGGCATTAGTGAAGTCAAGACCTCACCCCTCATTTCCATTACCTGCCCACAAAGTTATGAGAGAAATCATTACATATAAAATCTCAGCCTCCACCCTTCCTATTTAAATGTGTATTACACTGTAACGATCATTGAGACCAGTTAATTCTACAAGCTTAATTTAAATGGTCTCATCTGCATGGTTACCTGCAGCACTTGTCAAGTTGAAGCTTTGGTACCAACGCTGGAGACTTGAAGTTGCCGTCATGGCGGGAGAGAGCAACCTGAAATACACGTCGCCTAGAGGCATGATTTCCCACTGTTGCCATTCGTGAGCCTCATATATCACGTAACCTGCTCAAAATATAGAAGTTCTGCGCAGGTCAGTCCACCATTTAATTGCTGCAACCTCTCGCTCAGAGACGCTCGCTAATCTCTCCTCGAGCCTAGTTAGAATATCAGTTACACTTTCATAGTCTGTTAGCTGCTGGGGGAGGGATACTAGCCTGATGCCAGCTTATTTTTCGTATTAGGTCAAGCTCGGCGCTGTCCATATCGCAAAGTTTTGCCGTAATCTGAACGCAAATACTAGAATGGCAGTTATACCTATATATAAAGGCTCATCGACGGTACATAAATACCAGTGCACTGAGCTTTACAGGACGAAGTATATTTAATGGCCTGCAAGGTTGTGCCGCGTAATAAGCTTGTGGGTGGGAAAGCCACCCCGTGAGATCTAGCTGGGGTGTGGAAAACATCTTTACAATGGTGCTTTGCAGTCAAGGATGGGGAGAAATGGGGACTATTCATAGATTATGGACGAAGGTGGTTCCTGCAACCACAAAGTTGATAGTGGCTCGCATTTCAGAAGGTATAAAACAAGTATTTCTCAGATTTGGATGTTGCTCTGTCTGAATGGTACACAACTGGAAGCCCTGGCTATCGGCTGGGTGTCCATAACATAATTGAGAATTATAGCCTTCTGAGACCGATTCTCAAAGCCAGCACTTAAAACCGATACAGTACTCTAGGCTCTACATTGTGATGTGTGGTTCTTCACCTTCGCTCATGGAAAACAAGGCAAATAGACTCTCCTCAAAAGGTGACGGGTCCACTAGGATGGACGGATGGATGGCAATAAGCTTCGCAATGAAATGATATCCATGTTATCATAACTATGATGCTGCTTTTCTCCTCTTTTTCTGTCAGCAGCTGCAGTAGCGGCTCCCTCACCCACATAACTTCTACCGTAGTGTCTTCAGTAAACCCCAATCGAACATCACTGTCTCTTCTGTGTCACATCTGCATTTGATGTCTTCGCGAAACTGGTGAAAGGACATTCATAACCTTCTTACGCCCTACTGACTTCAAGCTTTCCCATGCTCAGGAGGATTTTACAGTATAATTATATATCCTTCTTAGGGGATCGATGGGAATTAGACGATACGTTGAGTAGTACTGCACACTCCTCCTATTATTTCCGAGTAAACGTCCATTACGGTAAGGAGATGTTGTTATCAAAGAGGCGGCGTCGCGGCCACAGGAATTGGGCGAAGCAAGGCATCAATGGGTAGCAAGGATCCGAAGAGTCGGGATACATCGCAAAATGCCAATCCTACGTAGGATCAAATTTGTTTGCTTATGACCACCTAAGCAGAGTCCCAGTCGTAAACGTACTGTCGTGTACATCTCATACGCTCTTTCCCAACAATGCTAGAGGGCTGAGTGATTGGCGCGCGAGGAACAGTCCTGTAAACTGCTCTTTCAGGAGAGCGAACCAAGCTTCCAGGAGCCCTTCGTGCACTCCTGGGAACGTGTCAGGCCAAGCCTACCACTGCTCCTATGATAGCGAATCCCCTTCGCGAAAACTCGCTACATGCGGCAATTCGGCTTTTATTAGCAAATGACCACGGATAATTATAGATAGGTGCAACTGCCTTGCTCTGTACGTATCAATGCACTGATTTACCTATAAATAGTCGGAACACCCTCCGAAGTTCGATCAGAAGAACGGTTACTGGCTAGTCAAAATATACTCACGCTCTCATATATATTTGTCTGACCCATATTCCTACAGAACGCCTCCACACAACATCCTATTCAAGAAAATGATCCTTCTTGACCTTCCAGATGAAATGCTCCTGCTTATTGCTGAAAACCTCGATGATGCCCGCCACATTTCGTCCTTTGCTCAGGTTACTAAGAGGACATATATCCTGTTGCGATCGACCCTTTACAAATTTGATATCCAGCAGAAAGGCGCCTCGGCACTGCTCTGGGCCATACAACGTAATCGGTCGGGCATGGTAGAGATGATGCTCCAGCAGTACAAGTACAATGTGAACGCTATCTATAACTCTAACACGCCACTTATATGCGCCGTATTGCACAAATTCACGGCGGTGGTCGACGTTCTCCTTGCTGACCCCGAAGTGGATGTCAATTTCCAGAATAAAAGCGGATATTGTGCCTTGTGGTGGGCGGCATTCAAAGGATGTACGCATATTGTTCAACAGTTACTGAAGCGCGATGATATCCAAGTCAACCTCGCTGATCGAGAGGATCGCCGTACTCCGCTGAGTGTTGCCGTAATGCAGGGGCATTTGGAAATTGTACAGGATCATCTCTTGAAGTCCAAACAAGTGGATGTCAACACAAGGGACCGAAATAACCACACGCCAATTTTCCACGCTCTGGCACGGCAAGACCGTAAGATGACAGGAATCCTTCTTGGAAATGAAAAGCTTGACCTGTCCTGCCAGGACAGGACAGGCCGTTCACCGCTTATATACAGCTTATACACGCACGAACCGGACCTTACAAGGATGCTCCTGGGCCATCCGAGACCCCATGTTGATCTACGGGATCGCAACGATCGAACAGCGCTATGGCATGCCGTGCAACTGCAAAATGGAGGCCTCACCCAGCTCCTTCTGGAAAACGGAGCAGATATCAATGCTCAAGACATAGGAGGGATGTCTCCGATTCATATATCAATTACGATGGGAAAGCCCTCTATACTGCAGATGTTGTTGGAATATTCATGTCAGGGATATGCAACATTTTCGCCTCATGCAAATCATGGTATTGGTGATGAAATACCACTACTGTGTCTGGCCGCCTACTGGGGGAAGAGAAGGGTGGTGCAGTTCTTGATCAATCATGGGTGGGACGTGAATGAGGTGAATGCAGAACAGCGCACGCCATTGCATCTGGCAGTTGAGGAAGGGCATTATTCAGTGGTCCGGGTCCTTTTGAACCAGCCACAAATTAATTTGCACGCGCAAGACCAGCAGGCATCCACAGCTTTGCACGAAGCTGCTGAAGGAGGGCACTTGCCAGTGGTCAACCTGCTTCTAGCTAAGCCGAGCATAAACATCAACATTAAGGATACATATGGCGCCACCCCGCTCTGGTGGGCCACTCGATGCCGTAACGATGGCGTGGCTGCGCGGTTACTAGCCGAACCAAATGTGGACGTAAACGCCATCGGCCACCACCTCAGGAGACCCGGCTACATGGATCGATCAACATCCCTCCATCATGCGGTCCAAGCGAGAGCAATAGGGATCATCCGCCAGCTTTTAGCGGTGACGAACCTCAACCCTAACGTCACCGACCACCTGAAACGGACTCCGCTCGGCTGGGCAGCCATGGAAGGCGATGTGCAAACGGTGGAGTTGCTGCTCACCCGGTCGGATGTCCTGGTGAATACGGGGGGAGGGGAACAAACACCGCTTTGGTTAGCTGCAACAGGCAGCCATACCCAGGTAGTGGATCGCCTGGTACAGTGTCCAGGCATTGACATCAACAAAGGATGGGGTCCCTACCAGACACCACTCCTCGCAGCCATTATCAAAGGTCATTCTAATGTAGCAATGCCGCTGCTTGCGTGCGGGGAGCAATTAGATACCAACGCTGAAACATATGAGAAGGAGTCCGCATTGTCTCTGGCGGCGCGTCAGGGAGACCTGCAGGTGGTCGACAGTATCCTGCAGAACGGGCGCACAAATAACCATAATATCGTCGATAATCGTGGACGCACTGCATTATGGTGGGCGGCCTATTCGGGGAAGACAACAGTCGTGGAACGGTTGCTATGGGACGACCATGTCCTGGTCAATGTGAAGGATGACGAGGGCATAGACGCCATGGCTGCTGCAAGGATGCAGGATCATTCTGACATTGTCAGTCTACTAGCTCAGCGGTCAGGGCATCGTCAGGATAGTATTGCCTCCGTCGTTTGATGAGCCAGGCTTACCACTTAGCAGAGCTTTCTCCTACCCAGATAGAGCAGAATTTAATAAATTCCTTCACTACAAGATTGTGTCCATCAGCCAAGATTGATTTCTATTAATGATGAACCCAGACCGTAGGGAGCGGTGGCGCCCGTCTAAATAGATCGTAAATCGCCACAGTACAGTGTTCCATCGATCACCCGTCCACATAGATACAGTAACCGTCGTTTCTCTTAAAAAATACGAGGATATTGTCACGTAGGGCCGGGTTGAGTAACGACGCTGCGTCTGTTCGAAAAGAACTTACGTCTGAACATTAGGTAAGGGGTTCAATGCTTGTAACAATGAGGGCGTTTCTTGGACCAAGATGAGAAGACTCAAGTACGAGAAGACGCGTCTAGCCTTAATGGAAGCAATCGCTGTTGATTATTGTATAGATTACACTAACTACATTCATATTCCATAATCTTTCACCACAGTTCAACAGGCTTGATTGATGGATATCATGCTAAATGCGAGATGCTGTTGGAGCTAGGCTTAGTTTGCATCTTTGAGCCAGTGACATGTCTGAACTGTTGATGCATGCCACCAAAAATTTGAAAGGTGAGCTCAACAATGAGCGATATTGATGACTTCAGCTTTCCAGCATGCAAATTCCCCGCTTGTATTGGCCAGTCACCTTAAAACTGATGCGCGCTCATCTGTATTCGCCATGAATGACCTCGATGGAAACAGTGCGCCCTCCTTGTTCTAGACCCTCAAAAATTTCGACATCCAGTTTGGTACTCGAAATAAAATGAGTGATGAACGATTAGGGAATAAAGGATATGTAAGTGAGCCAGTGGACTCAGCGAGTTATTTCTTTGATCAGAAATACAAAAGGCATAAACAAATGCCAGCGGCCCCCAAATTAAGTAGCGCCAGGGCCATTCTCCCCACCTTCTGAGCCGGAAGCGGCGAGCACTTAGGGAGTTGCTACACAGTTCAACTGTGTTTCACTGGTCTTCTAAGGGCTCAATCTCTGCTTGGAGTGCTCAGCATCTTAATTTGTCGGCTGCCTCCGTTAGTTTTTATGCTCAAATCCTTTTAACGCTTGCTCACCCACTAAGCATTCTGCACAATTTCTGATGCTTCTAAGCGCTGCTCTGTGCACACAACATAGCTCATGTGCTCGGCAAATCAAGTATATTTCAGACTGATGTGCTGGTATTTTGTGATGATCGATATTGTATGATGATTGTAACAATAAGCACTCAAAATAGTGTGGAGTAAGTTTCTCGGCTTTAATCTGAGACGCACCTTCACTCAATGCGACATATTCAGGCAGATCAAGAATTGTATTACTGGAAGCCTGCATCCGGTTGCCAAAAGGTTAGAACTTAGTATCGACGGCTACTGTATAAAATAAAAAGAACTGAATCTAAATGCGATTATTATAACAATCTTGCCTTGAAGCTAACTGTCCTGGTTGCCGTTCGAGATTTGACCGTTCAGGAGGAATATATGCGATGTCAGGATGTCATCGGACTAAAAGGAGACATCCGTGAGCAGCTCTGAATCAGTGGGATTTGTCGCTAGACCATCCTTCATTAAATACTGCAAAACGATTATTTGCTGACTGGCAAGGTCACAGTACGGCTTCCACATCCTGGGAAAGAACTGACAAGACCTTGAATAAGCGAAACATTGCAGCGCGAAGAGCTTACTGTATCCAGCGATCTTTGACGGGAGCCCCTATTGCTGTTCCAATCTCTCCTCCTTCGCACTGGCCCAGAACTCACTTACTTCACGAGGATAGGCTGTATACGTGGCATCAATATCCCACTCAGGATCGTGCATCTCTGAGAGCTCGCACGATCTATTGATATTCTTCTCGCGGTCACCAATCCCCGCAAAATGCACGAGCAGATCCCCTGGCCGCACTTGATGCGGCTGCAGTTCCTTATTATCCCAGCTCATGTAGGCATTAAACCACCGCTGCGGCACCTTGATCACATGCTTGGAGAACTTACTTTCCTGTAGCATGTTCTCCATGGCGCTCTGGTCCTGAAATGTCAACTCTGTGTCACCTCGAAAGTCGCGGTAGGCCACGATGTCCGCCAGCAGCTCGACTGCCAGCGACGAGACGCGGATTGGGAAAACACCATTGTTGAGCCCATTCCAGTCGTGGGTGACGAGAAGGTGCACATCGTTGAAACTGGGGTCGTCTTCAGGAGGGAGAAACATCTCTAGGGGCAGCTTATAGTTTAGAATGACTGTATCCGCGTCAATCCACGCGAGCCAGCGGAGACGTTCATCCGCTGGCTTGCCCAATTCATCCAGGAGCACGGAAAGAATATATGCCGGCTTGGTCCAATATCCATCTAGAATAGGAGTACGGAGCAAGCGCATCGAATAACAGTGCAGCCGATTATGTTCCTCGTGGGTCCGGAGTGCTCGCTCATACGCCGGGTTGGAATCACCGTAGAGAATGCTGACCTTCGCGATGCCCGCTTGCTTCTTCGTACACTCTAAATCTGTGCATAACAGGGTTAGGCCGCTCCAACGACTTCTCAATAAGTGAGGGTCACATATGAGCTCACTCTCTGTTTCAGACAGCATATTTGGTGGACTGTACAGCTGCAGGCTGAATTTGTAGTGGACAGCGAAGTAGCTGCTTATAATGAGGGTACAGAAAGCTACGCAGACGCAGACCCGGGTCTTCATATAGCCTATGGTGAGTGCTAACAGGAAACGATGTGATATATTTGTTGAGTGTCTCATGCTGAGTTACTAGCAGATATTATGTAAAAGCCCGTCGTGAGGAATAGAAAACCGGTGTTTACTTAACAGCCCTTGGAAATCCTTGTGGTCAGCACCTCCTTCTTCAAAGAAAGCAGACATTAACGTGACATATTACACAAATAGACCGCCATGGATCCCGTTGCCTCTAATCCAATTTTCGACCTGGCTTAACTACGTTATGTAGCAACCGCCTACGCAACGCCTTGCAGGTTCCAAATTCGCAAAGAAAGGCACGACTGATAGGATGTGTCTTTGCCGGTTGAGCGTTCAGCTGCAGATAGGAATCGCTTCATGGATGCTCGTTTTGGTCATGTCGCAGATTCAGACGTCATCGTTTCTAGGAAAAGAGGGCTTAGTGCATGGTTCAGAATCACGGAGAAGAGAGAGGTCGGGCACGCTCACCCATGTTCAGCTTTGATCAATGTCCAGCTAAATCATTAAGCTGTTGAGCCCTGTAGTTGTTTGACATGTTTGTAGGAAGTCCACTTGTAGCTAGTTGCCGAGCCATGGACAGGGTACAACGATCTCTGTTATGTTGGACTACGTGGAAGGCGACTTACTCTGACATTGACGTTGGACAAACATTTCTCCTAGTTGCTCCATTCGATTTCAATGGATGGCTCCCCAGAAACGCCATCGAACCCCATACGTCCTGTTTCGTGGCTGTCCAAGGCATCGTACAGGTTGACGTTGCTGGTTCATCGTACGCTTCACTGTTCAGCGATTCTTGCGCTGTTTAAAACAATAGTGAGACTTTAGGTGTCATACATCTACAAAATACGTAACATCCATTTCCTGCTTAGACGGATCAGACGTAGGAGTTTCTGCTCGCGGGGCAGATGTCAACAAGGATCGTTACATATCAGCACTCTTATGGTGAACACACCACATCTCTCAAATACATCGTTTACGAACTAGTTCAGCACTGTGCAGTCTAGATTAAGTTCCACACTCMAACCCTGGGAATTGGTATTCAATTTTGGGGTAAGAATACATGCAGACTGGGGAACACTCTTTTGTGCACTTATGTAGAGGTGCTGAGGTTCTGTTGCCTGTTCTTGAGGTCCGTGTCAGCGTGTTGTTGCGACTGCATTCACTGCAGGAAAACCACACGTATATGATGGCCGGAACCAGCCTGCGAGGATTTCTGGGCCTATCTCCTTTTGATTTACTTTATTTTGAGAGTTGATTGTTGGGAAGAAGCTAAAGCAAATTTTCAGGATGCTTGCCAGGTGTTCTGCTCTGCCTTGGACGATACAGCGCTCGTCTGTCTGTTTCACTGTGTTAACATGCGGCGTTAGTCTTTTTGCGGTATGTGGAACCTCTTTTATGAGAAAATGCTGTAATAACAAAAGCTGTCAGGATACCTACCTCTACTCACTGGTATGACCGTCAAGGCACTATTGGAGTCGGAATTAATCACCAAACAGGCCGTATCGGTCTTGCCATTCGCATTAACCCAGCGTGCCCATGTTCCTGAAAAAGATGGTGAGAACTCTGCGATCAAGACCACTATGTCTTCTGGTGTGCGCTTTGTTGACTTCAGAAGTGCAAAAGTGGGCTCCAATACTTCATGCCGTTCATGGAGGAGCAATCGTTATCGGGTCGCGTAAGTCTACGCGCATTCCTCTTTCGCCTTCTCGCTCAGACAATACTTCTTCCTTCTGGTCAAGTAAAGCTAGTCTGACCTTTATCCGAAGCAATATGTGCATATTGGGCAAATACGAGCGTTTCACGCCAACGCCCTTACCTATTCGGCTTACTGGGACTCTTGGGCTCAATGTTAGCTTCCTATTTTTCTACGTCTACAACTTGGCTTATCGTCGGACGCACGTTACATGGTCTATCGGGTGCTGTAGCTGGGACAATACCCCCTACGATAGTAACGGACCGTGTGGGAGTTGAATTGATTGGATCGTATCTTGGATACTTGGTCATGGCGCGAAGCTTGGGTATGGCGGTCGGATCAATCATTGGGGGACTGCTTCTCCGTCATCACGGGTATCATGCAGTATACATGACTGCGATCTTTGTGCTTACTGTCGACTTTATTCTACGACTGCTCCTGGTCGTTGAACCCACAAAGGCCAACAGCCCTGGGCAACCGGCGAAGTTCAAGCTACCAGCTGCCCTGTTATTGCTTGGCACTTATCGGATGTGGACGGCAATATGGGGCTCTTTCCAGTTTTGTATGATATACTGTGGGTTGGACGCGATTATGCCACTGTTCGTGCTGCATATATATGGCTGGAACTCGGTGCAGGCGGACGCGTCTTTTCTAGCCCTGGTGGGCCCGTCTGTGCTATCATCACTGGTAGGTCGGGCAATAACGAGATTTGGCTCCAGAAGATCTGCAGTGTTCGGATACCTGGGTTCAGGGGTAGCACTCGCATTGTTGTCTGTCACCGACCGGAGTGGCCTACCATCTCAACCAGTACTAATAGTTCTGCTTGTCTTGGCGGGCGGTTCCGCACTTTTTTTCGGGATTGCTTCTGCGGTTGATGCAGTCTCACTGGCGAGTGCGAGGGCAGCAAGGTATCCTGCTCAATTCGGCAATGGATCTGCTATAGCCCAGGTCTATGGCCTCACTAATGTCATGTCTGCTCTAGCTTTCGTGATCGGCCCGCTTTTAGCCCGATTTATCTATCATCAGTCTGGTTGGACGGCGACTGTGTTGCTTCTTGCGTCGCTCACCATAGCCAGTACGGTACCGACAGCGTTGTGGATGGGACAGGAAATGAAACGATGGCCAGGGGGACGACACAGTGCGGAAGACGTGGATGACCGGGAAAAGGATGTGACTTGCGCTTAGCTACTCTAGTATCTAAAGCTGCTCTCCTCCGCCTGCACCAACCCAGCAAGCTGGAGGGCTGAGTAAAAGCCATACTGTGCAGAATAAACCACATCCTGATTTAGGAAGCTTCACATTGACGAGGAGCCACCATTAGTGCTTGTATCACCCTCTTGAAAAATATAGCATCCTTCTAAGCTAGACGTCGGATTGGCTACTGCGCACCCAGTCTCGTCCATCGTTAAGGACGTACTAAGAACCAAAGCCCCATTTTTATTGCCGTAGACGAGCACTGGGTGAACAACGACAGCAGCTTATAAGAAAGCACTGTCTATAGCTCCGGTATAGTGCTACGTACAACGACCACATGAAATCATAGGCATATATCGTTTACCTCACTCTCGGCTCTGTTGATCCTGGTCTGTCTTCCGTCGCTTTCTTAATGGTAGCGATACTTCGCTAAGTGTGGCGAGGGCTATGGCGTCAGCGACGTTTGTGCTATCCGATATGTTCGAAGTTGCCGGTACTACAGGAAGGTGTTCTGATTCATGGTCGCCCTCAAAATTTACCGATCCCCGTATGGTAGTCGCTTCTTCCGTATCCGTGATACTAGCTTCCTCGTCGTTATAGCTTCCGCGCTCCCGCTCTAGAAGATTGAGCTTTCTTTTCAAAGCTAGAAGCATTTCTCCCGGCGACTCCTTCTGTGTGCCGCGATCGAATTTAGGGTCAATATTAACTCTCTCAAGTTTATCTCTCTGATCGCTGACTTCCTCAATTGCTGAAGATTCCTTTTGAAGACGACCTTCATTTGGCAGTCGCTCAGCAATGTTTTGCCGGTCAGAAAATCCTGAGGTCTTGAGCAAGCTTCCTGATGCTTCAGGCAGAGGTTTGTCAAGCTCTTCGTCGTCGGACGATTCAGCGTTTCCGTGCACTTCTTGTAGGTTAGCTTATTGTTACACACGACCCAAGAACCACTCACTTGGTCTTACTTGTGGAAGAGGAAGGGGGTAGGTGTTATGAACGCAAAGTAGGGCTCCCTTGGAATCACGATTACTCTTTCGTCAAGGTGTAGGGGCTTAATTATATACCCTTCTCTGCGTCCGATTGCGCTAGTAATATGCAATTGAGTCGAGGAAGGGTCACCTACTCTTTATGTCTACCAATAATTTCTCATTATCTAAACCTTCGCGGAGTTATGGCAGTGGAGGGAGATTAATCGGGCCCTCCACTTACTATTTAGGCTCAGTTGTGGATTTACGGACTATGGCTGCGATCACCAGCGGCACTATATTGCTATTCAAGGGGAGTGCTCGGCTCGATGGAGACAATCATACGTACAGACCGACATTATTTCTAGTAGCCTGTTCAGTAAAGGAAGCAGCACGTTTCATACACACCCGTAAGCCCTACCCATCCAGTATCCCTCCATCTCCCATCTTCTGGACAGTGCGTACTCCTTGACCGAAGGAGACACAAAATCTCCTTTCCACCATTTAGCATGTAAAGCCGCCATCCCACCATTCAAGTCATTGTCGTTTGGCCAGTTCAGATGCCAGGAGAAATGTAACTTCTGCCAGGGCATCGGCCCGTCCGAACGATGCGCATAATTCAATAAATCCTGGTCGGGGAAGCCATGGTACCAAGTCTCCGATTCGTTTAAAAGGGACATGTAGTGCCCAAAGAGTTGAGTACTAGGTGAATATACGAAGAAGCCGCTGTTGAAGTAGGAATCCCTCTGTTCCGTATCAAGATAGGGGTATGGATGATCAAGCTTTCCAGATTCAGGTGAGGCGGCCATGGTATACTTCTCTGGGAAGACGATCGTGCACTGAGTCATTCCCTTTGGCGTAGTTCAGCAGATTTGGTTTTTTGCTATTCGAGTCGCCGAGGATTGAATCAATCGGACGTGTAAGAACAATGTCTGTATCCAGATAGAGGACTGTCGAATAGGGTACAGCTGTCGGGTCAAATACACGGAGTTTGGTAATAGTTTGCACCCAGTGGGGATCGGAAAGGGAGATATTGTGCTCGATTTGGTCGACTTCGACGACACTTGCTCCGTCCTTGCGTAGCCTCTGACGCTTGCTCTCCCGTACATCCTTTGTCACTAAAACGATGAACGGGGCGGGACTTCGTAGTCTAGTTCGCGGAGCGTGTAGCAACTGGTAAGTAAGAATGCGCGTGGCAACAAAGTAGGTATCATCATCATCGTGGTCGCCTTCTTTCCCGTCATAATCACTGGCTAGGAATGTGGTGAGGGCGAAATGCACGTCGCTAGGGAATAACTAGCAATGGTGATCCTCTTTGAGTCGCGGATGCAAAAATTCCCGGAGGCGGGCATTGGTACTCACTACGACGTAAAGGATGAGTGTAGTGAGCAACACAAGAACAAAATGCTAGATTACCAGGTCCAATTACCTGGAGGGGCTCACTCCGTCCCGGTTGGTCTAAGGTATATAAAGGGCCTCCTTTGCCCAGATGTTTGCTTGCTCTGGTATTCTCTTTTCCTCTCACGGAGCTGGTTTTTATCGACTTTCTTCCCCTTAGCCTGGCCACTAAAATAACGATGACAAGCCCTTCCGACACGATTATTATAACCGATAACAAGGAATTGGCAAGCCCCGAGACTGTCAATGACGAGACACATACGACACAATCACGCAAACGCCAAAGAACCGAAACGGAGCCGTCCACTTTGGTACTGGCCCCTACCGAGACCTTCTTCGCCCTTAACTAACAATGGACTAGACTAGTGCTTTTGATAATCTCGAAAAGGCATTTAACTGTGAACTGCAAAGACTAAAAGAGAAAATTCGCAGTCTTGAAAAAGAACTTCGCCGGGAGAGGGAGAGACACCAAAAGACGCATAGGGAACTTTCCTAAAGAAGAGAAAGGCGTTTTTTAGAATGCCAGATCTGCTACATGCAGCCAGATTGCTGGGTGAGGATTCTATGTGGGCCCATGGTCTGCGAGTTGTGTGCAGAAAACCTTGAATCACCGAAGAGGTGCCCTATCTGTCGAGCAACATTCACGGAATATGTCGAATTCTACCCTTTTTCGGGAGAAAGTATGTATATTGTGTTGCTGGCTAGTTAGCCGCAGAGCACTCCTCTGTTGTTTCGCTCTCTCACTCACTAGATGTTGAACTAAGATTGTAGTATAGGAAGGATGAACCGCCGGGTTGCGGTCCAAACCACGCCGAAAGACGGAATTTAGTGTCAGTGGAGGTCAAGCGGCTAAAGCCAGTCTCCTTGTACCTTTCCTCATGCAGAAATAGCAGACCATATTATAGAAGGATATGATGTAGCTCTTGTTACCGTGCCATCCTTGTCGTTGATGTAACCAATAACTCCGCCTGCTCCGGAAGCGGACGCCATGAAAGCTAAATTCTTTATTTAACATACGGTATGAGTGAGTTATTGAAACGAATCCCTTCACGAAGTAATCAGGCTCCCGCTTGTTTAGACATTAGAAGGCGCTTAATATCATCAAAATGAAGAGAGACAATTACGGTCTGCGCAGTCCATTCCCACGTTTCCAGCACATCGGATTTGCCGACGACTCTCGTGAAGATGATCGTGCCAAAAAGGCTGCCCACCGCAAACAAGACATACTACAAAGCCTCAAAAGCGGAAACGTCAGAGTTCAGAGACGAATCACGCACTTTCAACTTCTTCAGGTACAGCCTTCCTCGTCTCCAAGGTGCCGTTTTTAAAATTCTGCCCGAGCTGGTTAGGAGGACTGAGTACGCAGAATCTTGTCCACAGAATCAAGCAAGATACGAAGACGAGATCCTGCGGCTGGATTCTGAATTGCAAAATACTCTGCAACTCCGTGAATTCATCAGCGACCTAAACGCCGAAATGTGCAAGCTCGAGGGGGCTCTAAACAAATTCGTTGTTGGACAAATTCCACCTCGATCAGCGGCCGATGTCTTCCCCCTAATCAAGGTCATTTCGCCGGATTCGGCAAGCATTTGGTACGACAATGTAGGGATTCTCAGCCCGGCAGTGGTGAACTGCTCGCCCTTTGAAGAGGAAATGACCAAGGATAATGTCGAGCACCATCTGCAACCCGGAGACAAATCATTTCCGCCAACTACGTCCGTTTCAACCAGTCCAGGTAGGATCTACAATATCAGCAAGTCATGGAGCTTCTCTACCAGAGAAAAATGCTATGTCTACATTATAGACCCTGCTTTACTTCAGGCGTCTGGTGTCGCGTGCCGCTGCACCCCGGATCTCGTCAAAGAACTTGGAATTACTACATACTCCCTGAGCAACCAGGACGGAGTGCACTACGTCACCCCGAGTCACCATATTTGCCATCCATATATTCCAGCCGAAGCTATAATCATGAGTATGTGCCTGGACCTATTCTTCTTGTTCCTGGAGGACACCGGAATTATAGGTAGTACGACTTCAAAAGCCAGAACTCTGTTGGATACCTCCTGCACCGAAAAGAGTTCAGTCCAAGACTACCTTGACTTTGCTGAGAGTCACAATCACGCTTCTGCGAGCTCTATGGTGAAATTGGGGCCCGCAGTAAATGCGTTTCTTTCCTACCAGGAGCCCGTCTCCGATGAATCTGTCGAATGTCTAGTGACAGAGACGTCAGCCCTTCAAATATAGTTCAGGATATGCAATATAGTTCAGGATATGCAATATAGTTCAGGATATGCAATATAGTCCAGGATATGCAGCCTTCTAGAATCACCTACACTAACTTACGGCATCTCCATGTCAATCAAAGCGCAACTTGCGTCGGATAGAATGGCCTGTTTGACAACTGCAACATACGTCGATCCAGAAAAGTCTCATAAAACACTAGACAAACTAGCTAGGGATGAATAAGCCTAGGCCATAGATTGACTCATTTCTGGCGTAAGCTTCTATGCGTAGGCAGATTAACAACTGGACCCAGATGGTTGGCTCATTTGTGGCGTTCCATTAATGGCCTCAGCTATTGGTCTACGGAACCACCAATACGCCGCGGCCATCAATAGCTTAGGCCACCAACAAGCCCTAGGACCGTCTTGATCAATCGAGCGTAGGCCATCGTTACTAGCCTGGGCTTAGTTGCGCTCATTGATGGACTACGCCATAGCTTAACGCATTACTGGCTAGGCTTATTACGGCCTACTCCATAGGCTTATTGATGGCCTCAGCTATGCCCTACGCGATTGGTTTGTCCGAGCAGAGGCGGCAGGCCGAGGAGGCGATCAGTGGTATTTGCTGTCGTACATCATAATAGCTGAGAAGACCTGGCAAACCAGCCTGGCTATTTTCCGTTCGAGAGGCCTGGGGGGAAGAGGGGGTGATTGGGGACAAGGGAGGAAGCGATCTGTTAATTTGTGGTCGTACGTTGATAGCTGCGGGGACTGAAGCAACAGAAAGTCCAGCTATGGGCAGGCAGGACGCGGAGCGGAGGCAATCTGTAGTGTTGGTGGTTGAATGTTGGGTGCTCAGGAGACACAGAGGTCTACCTATCCTTGTAGTGGTAGCGATTAGCGTCTACTGATGGTCGAGGAAGCCCAGCAGAGTGAAGTTAGGCGATTCTCCTGTTCAGCTGTATGGAGGTGCCTCTCGTCTGCTGGTGGTGTTTGGGACCCTTTCACTTGCAGCGCGCCGGGTACTGTACTCTCCCACAATATGACCATTTTCCACCGCTCTTTTTTGGACAGGTCTTAGATTCCTGTTGCAAAGAAGGACGAAGGTCTCTGCAAGAGTACTAATCCCCAGCATTGCGTAGAGGGGCCTGCTTTGCTACGGTGAGTAGCTGCCTTAAGTGATACGGCGGCCCAATGATCCCCCGAGGCCGAGGCTGTTCATTGCTGGTGGGTTGCGGAGGTCCGTGTATTGGACGAGTAAGATTTAGCGTGGGGCTTCAGCAAGATCAATGAGTATAATTAGCGCGCACCTACTTTCTCCTTTTAGAGTCTGGACGACATGGGGGAGAACGCGTAGAACCATGCATGTGTGATGGTTCTCGCAAGCGCTCTCCCAATGTTCGTGCAGCCTTTCACCCTCTTCCCATGCACGCAAATAAACAGCGAATCCTGCTTTTTCCTCTCGCACATAGTGTCGACGCTCTCAAGACCAAAATAATATCATGACTCGTTCACGTATCATTCTGATTACTTGTCTTGACCATCCTGATACGCGTGGGAATCTCCAACGGCGCCAGCCCAGACTAGGCCCGTTTTTGTTGCCGGCTCGTCTTGGCGTGCACTGAAGTGATCAAGAACTGGCCGACTGGAAGTATTCAACTCTCTGATGTAAGCACTCATCTCTGCAACATACGCACCCCACGCGCCTCAAGGCAGTCCAATTGTTGTAGCCCTGTGCAGATTGAATAACCCGCTTGGACTGGGACTTTTCGGAGGGTCTGAACAGGTGCGAACACCGGAAGATGACTTGGTGACTTGTTCTTTGGGTGTCTCTATTTGCTGAAAACCTGCATTCATAACCTTGGGCTGGTATATCCTAATCGATATCCATGGCTTCCACCTCCACAGGATCTGCACCGGTTGCCTCTTGGGCTATGTTACCTCCAACAGTCTTTTGGGCCTCGTCAGCTTCTGTTGCAACGCTGGCAGGTTGCGGTGTAGGTCGCAGCACCTTATATTGTGATTTGGCCTGCTTCCTAAAGTTTTGTTGGCGCCGAGTACTATCTTGTTGTGGGGCTCGCTCGTGCTGCAGCACGAACCACTGCCAGTTCTTGAAGGCGTCAGCCCACTCCTGCAAGGAGAACTTTGCCTTAGGAAACTCTCTGTGCGTTTGCGGTGAAACGGATGGCGACCTAGATGAACCCCGACTGAATAGACCTGTCTGGCCCGCTCCTGAAGGACTCGCTCTTGTCGAGGCTCGCCCATGGCTGTTCGGTCGATGGTGAAACTCAGGTCGGCCATTCTGTGTCGCAGGTCCAAACCCAAAATCGCCTCTCCAGTCTTCAGCAGTGAATGGTTTGCGTGCATCGTCGCGACTCCTACGCTTGAACGTTTCATTTAATGGAGCTTGGCCAATATTTTGTGCCCCATTTCTACAGATGGAAAGTGTTAGCCTGAGAATACATTATAGAAATCGGAGGCGAGGGTCTCGTACGAATCTGACGCTGGCTGCTTGGGGGAATCTGAAGGTGTCAGTCAGTACCTGGCAGTTTATGCACCGATAGAGGGTTATTCAAGGATTGGGCCAGCAGAGAATGAAGTATCGAGTGCTTGCCAAACGAGAAGGTGAAGGTGGCTTACCGTTGCGTGGAGGGGAACCTGTCTGAGAATGAAGATTGGCAGATCCACGGTTTTGCGGTCCGCTCTTTGGAACGGCTCCTGTTTGACGACCCAAGGGATCAGCGTCGGTATCGTCCGAATTATTGCACTTTTGCCCTCCGTCACTGCGCGAGTTAGGGCTGGCGCTTTTGCGTCGTTCGCTGCCCAAGGGTGTCCGCGATTGGGCGCTGGATCTCTTGGTTGAATCGCGCACACCGTCGGAATGAAGCCCCGATTCCGAGAAGAACGTCCTATCGCCGTCTGTACTGGCATTCGTACTACCTGTTTGTTTAGGACTCGATGTGCTAGTGTTTTCGGCTCCGTAGTCGGACGGTGCCGCGGGTTTCTCAGTCGTTGCAGTGGGCGCGGCTTCTCTTTGAAAGTCGTCGGACTCCTGAAAGCGCTCCCTTCGAGGTACAGTGGTATAGGAGGATGTGTTTGCAGCCATGGGCTCGTCCCCACTAGCTGACCGGGGAGCGAAACCATGCTTCTTCCGTGTAGACTGGGTGCGGGATGACTGGTCGGTGGTTGTCTTGAAATAGTCGTACGCGGATTTCGGTCTAGTGGGTTGCCCGGTAGGAGTTGCATTCGGTCGAGGCACAGCCCCTGTATACCCTGCCCTCCCAGTACGTTGGCCAAAGCGAGATCCAGCCGTAGAGTTCCCCCATGTCCCCTGAAACTGTCGATATGAATCAGCCCCGGTCCGTCCTGCATCGTTCGTCTTCCCCCACGGTGGCCTGGGACTCGGCCTCGCGTAGTGCGCATAACCCTGGGTACCGGTCGAGTGCCCATTAGAGGATGATTGCGGGCGACCTGAAAACGGCTGTCTGGAGGCCTGAGGCTTCGGGGGGTGTGCCGAGGCGTCAGGGTTAGCAGGCTTTTTCTGTGGCGTTGGCTTGGGCGGACCATAACTCTTGCCGTATCCAGCACGTAGTCGATCTAAATCGTAGGTTCGGCGCTGTTTGGCGTCACTAAGAATTTCGTGAGCCGCTTGGATAGCCTGGAATTTGGCGTTGAACTCGAGCTCTCGACCTGGGTTTCGATCGGGATGGTACTTGAGGGCTGAAATCTCATTAACCTAAAAGGCATTCAAGCAGAGCCACTGAGTGTGCTGCTGCTGCCATACCTAATTTCCTGTACTGCTTCTTGATGTCTTCCAGGTCCGCGCTGGGCGTCAGGCCCAGGTCCGCGTAATAATCCCTACGTACGTCCGGCTTGACCATGGCGAGCAGCAGCGGCCTTCATACCACGTTCAAGATGTGTATAACCGAATAAACAATGATTCAGCCGTGCGTGCAAGTCCAGTCCTAAGACGCACAGCGTAGCGACTCCTCTAGAAGCGGTGAGGAAAGGAAAAAGAGAACCGTCACCTCGAAAAGGAAACCTGGAATGCTATAGAGCAAATATGATACTGTATACGAAGGCTTGCTGACTAGAGAAAAGTCAATAGTGAAAGCAGAAATTTGTCTGCGCTCTGCTCCGTGCAGTCCGGCGCGCAATCACAGGGTCAACTCGCACAGTATTCGATCGTTGGCATAGCTAGCTTTGCGCTATTAGTCGAAACCAGAAGGCCTCAAGCAATACCGAGAACATATGATTGAATCCAAGGCAGTCGCTCAACCCTGCTCGTGGGCCATATCCTGTCTTGCGGGATTGTTAGTTGTTAGGTGTTCTGTGAGTCGATGCGCGAGATGTCACCGGCAGCGGCACTTCATTCGTCCTCCTCATACGTCAGGGTTACACAAAAAGTCCTTCATTTGGCTTTCTAGAAGTTAAACTTGGCGAAGGGAGACCACGATCACTTTGTTCTAAGAATCAAGGCCGAGACCTAGCTAAGGTCGCAGTGAACGGGGGGCGCAGTCCCGATAAGGGTCGGACCACCGGCCTAACTTTGCCGACAAGTGACGAAGATTGCAGCTATTTGATGAGACGAGGGGAAACGTGCCTCAATGATTTCTGATACGATCTAAGCTCCATGCGTCAGAAGTGGAATATGGGAGAGCACCATCAGGTTGGGGGGCATGATGAAACCATCGCCCTTTTCAGCGAACACAGTGCGGAAAGAAGTAAATCGTCTAATTGAAGTCCAAGTATTATGTCGACTCCTGCCAAACATGTCATAAAGATTCCATCCACCAAAATAAATACACCTAGCGAAATCATACGCTGTCCGATTTATCTTTTAAGGATACATGTAATCTACATGGTTCTACCCGGAGCCATTTGACGTCCCCTGGCACATAGTTACCCCCTTCATTGATACAAAGACCCAAACGTTACATTCTTTAGGACCTACAGTTTGCATTATCAGAAAGCTGAAAGTGCAGGATCGGAGAGTAAATGGTCTCTGTAATAGAGAAGGATCTGGCTAGCCAAGCCAGCAACATCGCTACGATTCCCGCTCTCCCTTGTGATCAGTACGTGCTGTACGACTGTGAGTAAGGTCTGAAGTTCGAGGTTTAGTTGACCATACTGTTGGGTTACCATACCTGCGTGAGTGGACAGAGAGAGGTACTTGAAGAGATCAAGGTTAGAAAATCGACGGCGGCCGAATCCAGCGGCCAGCGTTTCACGTTGTCGACTCCTAACACCCCATCTTTTCTTGCGCACTTCTGCATAAGATACATCATCAGATCGCCTAGGGCCTTTATGGTTGGAAGGTGCGATTGGTTTGTCGATCGTGAGACGCAGTTCTCCAACGCGGCTGTAATCCTTAGCGTCAGCGATTCATCAAAGGGTTAAAGAGCCATACCAATTTTGACCGTACCATCTTTGCCGAGCAGAATATTTTTGCAGGTCAAGGCTCGATGTTCGAAGTCTACAGTCGCCAAATAAGTGATACCGCTCAAAACCTACGAACATGTCAGTTACTGTAGCGAGCGAGTTGTCGGCGGGTCAGGAACACACTTGTGCGATTATAGACCCTAGCTGACCTTCCGTTGGATAGAGGGTACAAAGTTGCACCAAGTGTTCGAGCGTCAGAGGAAGGTTGTCGACTACGGCGAATACTGTGCCGTCGTTGACATAACATTCTTCGGCGCACATGATGTTCTCGTGGTGAATCCGCTGGAAGATGCACAAAATCTTGTGCCTGATCTCCGAGGTGTACTTCCGAATAGTCTTCGTCTTATATGGGCGAGTTCGACGTTGCATAAACAGAACAGTCCCAGCGAGCTCGCAGCTGAAAATCTCCTGGAACGTATCGAGCGGTGATTCGTTGCCTCGAACTACTAGCAGTGGCTCTGCAGACCGTTTTGCTTTCACAACCTGAGGAAGGCCAAGCTGCTTCGGCCCGCCAGACACAACTTTTCTAGCCTTAGTGTCAGGCTCCATCTTTCAGTAAGTCTCAATCTGATCTTGTTCGTGTAGCTCTCTCGACTGGCTGAGTGGGTCGGGACATTTTCCCAAGCGACATGCTAGCTGACGTGAAAGGGTATAGAATACATGTCATCTATTATACACCGCAAAAGCATATGTCAAACGCATATGTTAGTAGACTTGCGCTCCCTGACCACCAAGTTGAGCAAATCGGGTGGGCTCAAGTGGGGTCAAGTTGTTGCGGCGATTAAGTGTTCCAAGAAACAATACATCCAGTGTGCACTTGAAGGAGCGATGTGTTCCAACGGAGTAATGGGCTGTGGTACCGCTGAGTTTCTATATCTTTTTAGGGTTCAACGAGACAAACAAAATTAGTCGACCAAACTCCAACTGTAACCTGACTCACTGGTGCAATTAACCGCATGAGAAACGCGCAAATGGACAGGGTATTGGCTCGGTTGATCACAGCTCACGGGGCAGAACTTGGCCAGGAGTGATCGGGAATCCGCTCAACCGATTCGTGATTATAATGGGCTGTGGATTCTCCCGCTCGAGGGCACTAGCGTGGTATCAGCTCTTGAGCAGCTAGAGTTGAACAATATATTAGCAGCCTGTTGGAGCGACGCTAACGACTGTTTATTCTCCATCCCAGCCATACGAGGACCACAGGCTAAAAAGGGGGCCATATCATATACAAGCTGCAAATAACTGATTCCTTTATTCTCAATAATTGTTGCCAGACTCTCGTTCTAAGACAGTGAAAATCGTTCTGGCCCTCCTTAAACTATACGATATTCTCTTCAAGTCTTCGACATCATTGGTTCCCTTCACTAGTCATGCATGTGGGTTATACAAAGGTTCCTTGGCAGCACTGCGATTCTCCATTACAATCCCCCGCCTGCAGCTGCAATGTTTCGGACATAGATGATGACGCACCCGCCTATGAGGACACACCGTACCCAAATGTCCTGTCGCCGTTATCTCCCACCGCGCAATCCCACACACATTCCGACCTCCGCCTGATGTTGACTTGGGGCGTTCATTACAAGGGCGATGATGATTATCGATCGTGGGTTAGAACAACGGTGACCCTTGAACCGGAAAGTGTCTTTGAAAGGAGTGACGCAGTAGTGAACATGTTGTTGCAAGAGGTCTTTTCTGTACTCGCTCCCCAGAAAAGACTGCTCGACATGGCTACAGATTATCTTCTTCCGCTAAGGGCAGGGCTCTCTCTACGTATAACGGCTCGATATGACAAGCGGTTGCGCTCCCTGTGGGGAGAAATAACCCTCCGTTTGAGCAATGAACGGGTGGCTACTGGGAAAGCGCATTGCAGCCCGTACGACTATCCGCCGGCCCAAGCACAGAGAACTCTGAATAGGAACTATGGGGCCTTCTGAAGGGGAGGGTATCCGAAAGTGGCGATAGCAAGACGGGGCTCGCCACAACCGGCTTGGCTTTACATTCTGCTCCTGTATGGTAGACCGATGTCAAGAGGCTTGTTGTCGACATGGGATGGAAAGGAGCAATGACTGATGCCGCATTTTCCCAGCTAGAGATGGCTCTCTTTTGCCGTGAGACACTTTTGGCGCTGAATTCAAATGCATTGCACCGTGGCGTTTTCCCTGATAAGCGCAGAAATACGCAGAGGATCAAGATAAATGGTCACTGTACAGAACATGAAGTCTCGCCCAGAGCGATCTGTTTGGCTATAGCTGGATGCGTGTCGTATATATGCAATTGACCTACATCAATGCACAGTACAATATGTCTGCATAATAACGTAGTTCGGAAACCCGACTCCGGAGAGCTGGAAAGCATAGGATTTGCCACTGTAAAGATGTAAACAGTACTCGCTATGGTGTATAGTATGCATACGTTAAATTCAGGTTACATTAACTAAGCTTCTAATGGACTGGTCTCTGGTAATCGTACCGTGGCAGAGGTTAGTTGAGACAAAGTGGCCATACAGTCGCCGGCTACCAGATGATAGACAGCCGCTGGTATTAAATTCTAACCATTTCGCAATAGAATATAAACTTCTCGTACAATGCTATAATTCAAGGTTCTTTACAGGTTTCAATTTATCGGGTTTGTCGCATTTAGGCGAAGATCCTGAGGGAAAGAACGGCAACTATCATAAAGCATCAGCAGCAGCAGGTTGAAGCATATCCAAACGGCCGAGTACTTAGGATTCGGTGCGCAATCTGGTAGGAGTTAAGCTTATCAACTAGCAAGGCAGTTGTTGTTCAAGTTGTGCACCCCGAGCTGCCGCTTGTGCGCTAAGAAGAGCAATGACCCATAGTTGAACAATTCCGCGCCTTCTTGCGCGCCCATAGCCTCCTTCTCAATATCCAATAGAGAATATGATGACGTTCCTCTGCGTCAAGTGCGGTGGCCATTTCAGGAACAAGAATAATCTCCAAAATGGTAGTACGCCAGCTAGATAATCCAGTACGTCTACTGCTAACAGTACCGTTTCTATAGCATCAATAGAAGAGTCAGCCTTGAAACTTGGAATCCTACGATTTGTTTGCAGAATTTTAAATCTTCTTCCGGAAGTTAATCCATCGGGAATCTGGTAATTGCGCGTCTGAAGTTACCGAGGAGGAATTGACAATACAGTATAGCCCGCGCTTGCTACCAGAGCCGGAGTTTATAAACGGTGGTCTCGAGGATGGAGGGTGGCTCTACTGTACAAAAGTCCCAACAGCGAGACTCAAAGCTCTCTGCACTCTACCCAACATGGGGAAGATCTTCCTGGCTCTGCTTTTCTCCTCTCACTGGGCACGGTCGTCTAGCTGACCGGAATATTTTGTTGCTTGCAGGTTACAGTACAGTAGCTTCAGAATTTTCCCCTGAGTCATCTCCTCATAATGTTGAGTGAGATGCGGTCTTTCTGTCCGCTAGCTTCTAAGAAAGCCCATATTATCAATGGGAGAAATATAGGGGGTGATGGCATCAGGAACGGGAGAGAACGAGGGTCAAGGCGCCTCGATGTATCCAAAAGTGCGGCCTCCGGCCTGCCTGTTTAAGTCAAGGCTTAAAGGAGACCCTTGTTGACCTGCAGCAGGACTACACCAATCCCAGTTTAGATTGCAAAGAAATTCTCAGTCAAGGGCAGTTGCTGCCTAGTTGTCGCAGCCGTGCTCTGCCCGTGCCCAGCACTATATAAATCATTAATTTGAGTGGTGAGTTCGCCCAATTCTTTTCACCGAATGTGCTCATTATACGCCATCAATTTTTTGTTTGCTATGGCCCAGCGATCGAATCCACCAAGACGCGTACGGCGTAAACTTGCTCATATGGATTCCTCAACCAGCACCTCCATGTGCAGGGTAACGGATGAAGATGACGTCCAGCTGCGACGCAGTCCACGAAACGGGCAAAATCCCGTTACTGCGAAAAAAATTCTCCTATGCCTCGATTATGGAACCACCCTAACTTCGATTTCGTATATCACCTTCAACCCAGACCACCCTCCTGTACACGTCCATCCAGGAGGAATCCGATCCATAGCAAACTGGCCGATGGCCATTCGATCTGCCAACGCAGCGGGCCCATTTGTGCCTAGCGAAAGCTGGTATCGTGATGGGAATTTCCTGTGGGGCCATGAGGTGCAACGTACGCTACGCAATCTATCAGAGAAAGATGACGCAGATTCGATGAACTATATCATCCAACTTCCGAAACTGTTATTGGATGATGACGGGGAGAGCGTTGATGATGATCGGCTGTCACAGCCCAGGAACGCCCTCCGCAAGGTAGGTAGAACTGCCAGGGAAGCTATTATGGACTACCTCATGAAAGTCTTTGAGCATACCCATGGCCAATTGGGAAAATATGAGGGCTTCAATAATACTTGGGAGGTCGAACTGGTTCTGTGCGTGCCATCCAAGTGGTCAACGTACGCGCAACTCACAATGCGGGAAATTCTGCTTGAGGTAGTAGACAAGACGGATATGAGAGGGAGGGAGTTTTCTATATTTATTATTGACGAACCTGAAGCTGCAGCAACCTTTGCCCTGCGCCACGAAAACATCCGCGAAAATATCGAAGTATGTATGGATGCTGTCGCTGTGTCTTCGTTGATGGTACTCACAATCTGCAGAAAGGGTCCAACTTCGTTGTGTGCAATGCCGGAGGTGGTACTGTTGTAAGCTTTTATGCTCTATCACCAGCTGTAGGTGACTTATGATTCACTTTTCTCTAGGACGCGATCACCTACAAGGTGCGGCAGGAGGATCCCTTCAGATTCGATGAAATAGCCACCCCAACCGGTAAACCCCCGTCCAGTACTTATACTGGGCAACACATTAACAACAATAAACAGGGAAATACTGCGGTTCAAGCTATATAAACCAGGCTTTTATTGAGGAAACCAGAGAAAGACTGGCCCACATCATTAAGCTGGGCTGGGAGCCCATATATTCCAAAGAAGCAGTCCTTCAACAAGACCTATTTCGTACCTTTGAGAACGAGCTAAAACGAATCTACGATCCAGCTGACTGGGAGGAGGGTGAGAGTAGAGGTCTTCGCATTTACTGCCTAAGGGAGGACCCGCCGAGGAATTTTGGGAAGGGGATGTTTTTCATCAGAAAGTAAGACACCAGCAAGTCCACACATATCCACGTCCTGACGGAGTTACAGAGAACAAATGGATAACTACTACCGCCAAAGTCTTCTTGGAACCGTACATTTGATCAAGGAACAGCTGGAGCAACTTAATGACGAAGATGTCAAGGTAAAGCTGTCTACTGCCCTCCGACGTCCCTGGACATACCCCGTTGAAACCAGTCTAGTTGTCGCTAAATGCTGTAGGTCATTCTCCTCCTTGGTGGGTTTTCTAGGTCGCCGGCCCTGAAAAGCTGCCTGAGCGACACTTTCCAGCCCCGCGGCCTTAAAATCATCCTTCTGGATCAGGACATGTAACCCATCCCAGATCCTGTTGACATTCCTCCCAGCCACAAAGCTGATGATTATTTAAGAGACATTACTACGGCAGTATCTCGGGGCGGTGTTCTCCGTGCCCTAAATAAAGCGGACGGCCCACGCCGCAAGCTCAGACCAAAAGCCCAGAAACATCCCAGCGCTGACGAGGTTATCCAGGAAGCTCCAGACGCTTGCAGTTGATGCGCGATGAAGTTTAGAGGCTCGGGCGGGTGGGTTAACATTGCCTAACGTTCATCTCGTCTCTTTTGCTCATCGTTTCTGTCGGGCGTGCGATGGTGGTCAAGGCACGGCAAGGTGGGGTTCGGAACCAGTAGTTGCTATGTTGGATGACCATGTTAGGCATGAACCTATAGAGTTAAATAATCAAGACTTTCCTTCCAAGTATATATGCTACACCATCCTGCTGCGGTGACGCTGCTTTTTTGAGGTTATGGGTTCGATTCCCGTCCAACGCAAGATCGGTTCCCACAATGGTATCAAGCCCCTCCCTTATCGCAGGGTTAGAACAAATCAGGCGCTGTAATTAGCCCTCATGTAACCGGATAAATATGACTAGGCCCACATGAGGATTAGCTGTAGTTGATACCTGCGTATCGCTTCGGCGAACGGCTATGGATAGGTAATATTCTTATCGCTCAAGAAAATCCGGCACTACGAGCTGTACAGCATAACAATAGCCTTAGGGCTCTAATAGGTATGCAGTGAACAAGGCGATGAAACGGTACAGCACAGCATCTCAAGATCCATCTTCAGAATAAAGGGAGAAATAGGAGCGGTTTGGGTCTCGTGGTGTCAGTTTCTGCGTCTCTGCGCGAGCGGTCCGTATCATCCCCTCGCTCTTACACCAATGACGAGCCCACCCAAATACGATTAGGAATATGCAAAGTGCACCGGAAACCACACCCACAGATATGAAAACACTTGACTTATTTACGCTGTGCGATTGTGAGGCCTGGTATACAGCATCTGTATCACGGGTCGGCCGAGCAGTAGAAGTACTGGCGTCCGTAAATGATTCAAAATTCCGTACTTCAGTGGACGTGACTGATAGAACATCTGTTTGGTGGCTGTGCTCCGACGGTAGTGCGTCTCGGAAGCTTCCTGAATGAACGGGATGTACCATGGTAACAGGCGTAAGCTCGCTGAGGGCCGTAATTAATATCGTGGCAACCGCAGGGTCAGATAAAGTTGGGGTGGATTTTGTCAGTGCGTACGGAAGCATGACTGGCATTGATAGCGACAAAATGGACAAATTTGCTACATTGCTATGCGACGTAGACTTAGCAAGAACACTTCCGCTGGGATCTTCAATTTCTGCAGGTTGGGGTGGTGGAGTCGACGTAATGCGGTCATTCTGCGAATGGTTAGTACTTCTAGTAGAGTTGCCGCTGGTGAGCTGTCCCTCTTGGGATAGGTGGGATGACTGGTTGCCTGCTGTCAGCAGAAGGGAGACTTCTTCCCCATTTTGCTCGGCTAATTGCTTAATTGAGGTCATGACGGCATGTTCAAAGGAAGTTGTCCAATGGCCCAGCTTCGTGATTGAGGGTTTCTCTCCCGTTGTAACACTGACAATAGCACCGCTCATGGCAGTACCTTTGGGAGTATGGCCAATTTTAGTTCCGTCTTCCTGACTGGGTATTCCCGTGGAGGGATCCCCCAACCCAAAGAGCTCCGAGATATTTCCACTGGAAGCGCCCATTGTAACTGACGGCGCAGAAGTTCCTTGCGACCAAGACCCTACTGCTGTGGTGGATCTTGACGGAGATTTTAGTTCGAAACCATCACTTATCTTACTAAGATTGCTCTCTACTGATGTGTCCGCACTCGCATTACCCGTAGGAGCAGTCACACGACTGCTTACCAGTTCGCTGGTCGTAGGCTGCTGGCTATTCACAAGCGAAGGGCTTTCGTGAGCAATCTCGGTTGTGAAAATTATTGGTTCGGCGTTTGAACTCGGAGATTCAGAACTCAGGCTTGGTTGTTCTAGAGACGACACGTTGCTATTGAGAGTCCCAGGAGCACTACTGACTGAGCTTAGGTGGTATGTGCGAGGTAAACTCATTGTAACACCCAATTCACCGTTCGGGCTGGCTAGCGTCGTCGTTGAGGATCTCTGCCCTGAGGAACCACTCTTACTGGAACCGCTGTCAGCTGTGTCGTCGAGTTCCTGACTTTGGGTTCCAGTGGAGTTTTCCCCTACCCCAGATCGCGAGACGTCGTATCTGGGAGCGCTCGTTGTAACTGATTGCTCAGAGATCCCCTGCGCTGAAGCTCCCACTGTCCTGGAGGACAAAGACAAAGATTTTGGTAGCTCAGAGACATCCCTAGTCATATCAAGCTTGATCTCCGCTGGCGCGGATAAAGTCGCGGTATCAATAGAAAGAGCATCCCGACTGTTGCTGCCCATGTCACTGGTTGTAGCATGTCGACTCTTCGCACGAGGAGAACTTTCAAACTGAGGAGTTTGAATTACCGCCTTGTCAATCATATTGGAAGTTTCAGTAACCAGGCTTGATTGTCCCAGGGACGGCATGTTGCCAACGAGAGTTGCAGGAGCACTACTGGCTGAGCTTGGGTAATTGGCGCTAGGTAAACTCGTCGTAACACTCATTTCACCATTCAGGCTGATTTGACTGACAAAGGATGTCCTACCAAGGGACTGAAGAGCCGACTCATCGCTCAGAGTATCTGTAATGGAAGAAGGCCTATTTCCCAGAGCGGTCACACTTGCATCGCGAGTAGCAACAAGAGTTTCATTAGTCACGATTTCAGAGCGGCTCTGCAACGCGGTCGGCGGCGCGGATGTCACATAGTCGGTAGAAGATGAAATAGGCACCTGCACAAACGGTATTCGTGTGAAAGGGCTCTCCAGGCTACTACTTCTCGAACTCGTTTGCGCGTATACAGCGAGAGTAGTAGAAGCGGAAACCTCACTTTGCGAGTATACAGCGGTAGTCTGTGTAACGCCAGTTATCCTGGGGGAAGGTGGTGTAGCGGCATTGTGCTCCACAGTCATCGAAGGACCTGGTATAGGGCTGCTAGCAAAGGCAGTTGTGCTAGCAATCACGCTTCTCGGAAAGAGTTCAGTAGCCATACTGTCGCGACCGCACCTATACAAATGTGGTTTGTTCAAGCGACATCGCTGCCGAGGCGAGATATTAAAGGAACAGCTACTGTGCTATCTCTCGTGTCATGGATCCAATAGAATCGTTTGGCCCTGTAATTGGCTAGTCCTCACAAAGCGGTATTTATGCTACGAACCGCTATGGACATATCAGCTGCCTTGTTTTGGGCCCATGCTTGTTCTACGAACTCTGACGGGTCCTGGATAAGAATTCGTGGCGCTTCTGGAAACCGTTGAACAAGGATGGCAATTGTCTAGAACCTCTATACCCAACATCACTAGCCGTGTTCAACTAACATGTAAACCGCTGTAGTAGAACCTTCACACAACAATAATTCACGGTGATAACTGATTAATCACTTAAGATCTTCCGTAATGGGTCTCAAGTCCAATGCACCCCAATTGCTCTCTGCAACAGCGGCATTGCGCTGGCATACGTACTCTCCCACGGGGAAAACAAAATTGCTTGGTGCATCAAGTACATCGTATAAAAAACATGGTAAATGGAACGCCATGACTTTATAGAATGCTGTCTTCTCCCAGAAAGTGCCCTGGCCACATATCCCCTAAACCCTGTCGGAACGGTGGCGGTCAACGCAAACATTCTAATGGTATTTTGCGGGCAGGTATGTGCCCCTAGCCACCAAATCTTGATTAATAGCTTCCGTCCCGTGTCAGTAGCGCCATGGCTCTTGGGTACCGCAGGGCCGCTCAGGAAAAGTGGTGAAGATCAAGCGCAAAGGTCGAAATCAGTTGAACGCGACTGGCTCGCGTCCTAGCGCGTATTCATTGAAAGGTGTTGCCTTCTATAAGCTGTGTTTCCAACAGCATGTAGGTAGCCAGTGATGTTGGAGTGAGAATCATAAGAAGACTTTCAGTTTGTAGGTGGGTCCGAATATCAGATATTTGCGTCAAGGAAGGGCAACAATACCATGTATATCCTATCAAATTGGGAAGCGAGAGGGCCGCATAATTGTTAACCAAGACTGAGGACTCATAACGCGTCGTGTAAAATGCGATTGACACTATATGCTGACGCTTGGCTTATGTGGCGTCGGAAATAAATCGTCGCGTCTATGGAGAGGATGTGTACATGCACTGTAATTCTTCGCAGCCGCCAAAGAAGCGGTCTTTCAGATTGACTGCCAAGCGCTAGTTATTTGCCCTGTCCGGCTGTTTTCGTTCATTCGATCTGCCACGGATGAAGGAACACCTATTGGGACTGACTATGTCACAAGCCATCTTCAATCCTACGGTTCTCTTCAGAGCGTAGAACTTCAGATATTAGCGTTGTAAGCTGCTCGACCGAAGGCTGCGTAAGTGGGCTATGGATGATCGGCCTCTCGTTATCGTCGAGAGTATGATTCTCTAGCCGTTTCACGATGTCTTTTATGTCGTCGCCGATCTTTTTCTGAATGTGCTCATCCCACCAGACTTTTTCACCTGTTCTCCGTCCTAGAAATGTCTTTGCCACGTTGTCAAACATTTGACAAACCCTTAGGACGTCGGGGAAGCATGTAACGATGAACGTAGCAAGGGCATGAACGGTGTTGCTGGAGGCTCCGTTTCTTGTCTCGCGGATTAGCTCTTCTCTGCGGTAACCTCGTGGGAACATACATCAATCTGTCTATTTTTATACCACACGTGACCAAGACTCCTGGGCCAAAGTAGTGGACTAATTCACACCATCTCTTTCCAGTCTTTCTGTCCTTCAGGAAAATTCGGCGGTACTGATCTTTGTTGTGCTGATCCATTCCCATCCAGCTGGAGATCGACTTCCCAAGGAGAGTATCAATTGCGCGAGTATCCTTGCGAACGCCTACTGAGCTGCGCGCGACTTGCTCATTCATTTCTCTGCCAGGTTCATCCTGGCCCGCGTGTTGTTCGTCCGATCTTTCAATGCCGGAGTCTTCCCGGCTCACTTCTTCCGCCTCCAGTTCTTTCTTGTGCTCCCAGAACAAGAGATAGAGACGGACTCTCGCCACTCGACGGAGCATCTTTTGGGTCTCTGGGTCTTTTACTAGGTTCGCGTCCTGTATGTCCCTTGACAGCTGATGGCAAGTGCTATTCCTCGCCTGGGAATGGCTTTGGGGCGGCCACAGCCCGTACTCGAACCATCCTCGAAGTTGCTTTTCTGCAAAATCTGCAAGATCGCTTCTCAGAATGTCACTGCTTCCTTTGACGACCTCAGCCATTTTATTCAAGAAACCGCTTGATCCATCCGGATTTTTGTAAGTATACATAAGCTGTAAGGCTTTATGATACTTCTTATCGAGTTTCTCTTTGGCCTTGGACAGTTCCGGGTCCATTGATTCATCGTCTATATCTTGTGCCGGCAAATATTCGGGGACCTCATCCGATCCACTGCGATTTCCTGTTAGACGAAATACTGGATGATGGGGGTCTGTTGTCGAAAGGTCGTGGTTGACTTGTGTTACAGACACCTCCGAAGTGCCGGTCGGTTCTCTCGGGTCCTGGCTCGTGTCGCGGAGCCACTGAGAAAAAACCTCTTGGTCTGATAACGGACGCGAATGGTAGGAACCAGGCGCTGGTAGTCCAACGTTCGGTGAATTTTCAAGCATAGCTGGGTCGGCGTGGAAGACCGCGAGATCACCACTTCCTTCAGTAAGTTCAAGCGCTACAACAAACATTAGAATATCTGAGGCCTAAAGCGTGATGTCTTCATACACCTCAATTGAGTGCACAAAATCCAGAGCATTCCGTCCTTGACTCGGTAAATAAGTAAATGGAGGTAGTTTACGTACACTGCTGACGAAAGAGCTTTCGGGAGCTTTGCATCCTGGAGTCCTGCTTTTGATAGCTTTGCAGTGACCTTAATAAATCTTCTAACTGCGTCTGAGTGAGAGTATTCATGCACTCCGCGCCAGCTATCAGGTGCTGTACGGCCTGTGGAATCACAGAAGTCCGTTTAGCTATAATGCCCGAACTTGAGCGACTGAGAACTTACTGTACTTGTCTGCTCATCAAGCGAAGGTGGAGACACAAGGCAATCAACCACTTTCGGAACCTGGAGATCTTCAGCTCTGCACAACAGTGAGAAATTTATGTTACAGACTGGAATGGTAATGACCAAGTATTGCTGCATCGCCTACCACATCGGTATTCTTGCCATTGGACACCGCGAGAGCCAATCCATGACGAACAGGTCGACTGTAGAATAAATAACCTTCAGTCTGGAGCGCCCTTTAGCCCGTGCTAGGGGACTGGTCTGTGGTATTTTCCACTGCCGTATCAAATTTGCGGCCTGTTTCTTTTCAGCGTTTCTTTTGTCAGGGTGTGGTCTTTGGTACAGTAGGTACAGTATAGTCAGCGACCTTACGTCCCACTTCTCGGAAAAATCTCGAAGACAGTTGAAGAGCAACTTTGTGCTCGGATGTCGACTTTGCCCACCATTCGCGGGGGTTGACCTGCGTCGCTGTGGCTTCTTCGTGCTGCAATGTGCTTTTTTTACGTTTCACTTCTCGATATCAGGGCCTTTCGGCGCTGCCAGCTCGTGAATCAACTGCTTTGCCACCATGTTTTGTTAACGATGCCGTCTCTTTCTTCGATAGCAAATAAAGTTTCGCGGTACGGTTAATAATATAGAACCATTGAATACTTCGCCATAACCAACACGTGTCTGGATGCTCGGTGTCCGCCACTTGGGAACAGTGACTATGACATAGGTGACCGCGGAGGGCGCAGTAATGGCGGGGTTCATATTTTTATATGTCCAATTTATGGTGACCTCACTCAGTCAAGAGAACAAGGAAAGCAGTAGTTTGGCCATAACGGGTCACCTGTCGCTTGCGGTCTTAGACCGTAGCGCCAGATAGGGCCCATCCGCGCTCACTAGGAGGGAGGCAGTGTCTCTGTATTGCGATGGTTCTATATACAGAGGGAAGGCGGGAGGGACAACAATCCCCGTGGACCAACGGGCCAGCAGCCCATCATCGTGACGCATACTGGTGGATAGCTTCTGGAATGGGCAATGTTCGCTGGCATAACGGGCCAAGGCTAGGCTGTTGTCTTTCGATACATTTAGTTTGCTGTTATATCCACTGCATCGGGATTTGTGCTTTAAGCTAGTTATCCACCCGATTCCCAGCGCTCCTCTATATATTAAGCAACTGTCAGCATTGCCATGTCTAGCACTAAAACGGGCATGTCAGGTACGCAAGCGGATTGATAAATCTTGGCTACTTCATAGTCACTTGAGATTTCCGACGGCCTACAATGAGTCTATCACAAGGATTATTTGAATGGCTTCAGCTTCGTAGATACAGTACATAGTCCGCGACATCTGTCAATGCAAGTCGAAGCTCCGATTACCAAGCTGGATAACTGCGACCTACGCTCCAGAAGACAGAGCTCACCGAGAAGTGAAATTTGTCCGGAACAGGGCTTCCCACTGCTTCTGCTAGTTGATATTTCGGAGTCTAGGAATTACAGTTCCGTGATGGCCTAGTTTCGACATTAGAGGGTTCCCACAGCTCGTTCCACCATTTGATCGCCGCAGTCTCTCGCTCGGAGATACGTCTTAAATCTTCTTCGAGCCTAGTTAGAATATCAGTTACACTTCTATAATCTGGGAGCTGTTGGGGGAGGGAGGGATCAGAATAATATAAGAATAAAAGATCATCAGTGGCTCTTTCTACGATCCCTTGCAACTCCTTGAGTAAGGCGTAACCTGTTCGATAGAAGCAGTTACGAGCCCGATGCCAACTTATTTCTCGTACCAGGTCAACCTCGGAAGTGTCCATGTGGAAAATCCTGCTATTGATGGGATCTAGTGGCACGTCAGATGTGCCTATATATGGACTCGGCTAGAGAACATAGATTATCACTCCACTTAAACCGGTAGGGCTAGTATCTTGAAGGCCCGAAGTCTATTTCGCGTAATAGGGGTCGGGTTGAAGAGAGCTTCCTGCGAGGTCTGGCCAGGGTGTCGAGAATTATTTCTCTATCTGGTGAGGCGAAGCCGATAAATAATGAAGATGGCAAACACAAAGATAGGTCTACATATTAATTACGGTAGTTGGTTCCTTGGGCTTAACGGAAGTTACTGCAACCACCAAAATCGATAGCAGCTCGCATGAAAGATTCAATGCTCATTCGGACCATTACGCTACTAGAGGTCATGGGTATCGGCTGAGGTAATATTTTAGCAAACTTGAAATTCCTTACAAAGCCAATTCTTGAAGACAAACGGACCTCAGATGGATGCTGGCAAAGCTAGACTATACGTGGGTATTCACATTGGCTTGCAAGAAGCAAACAACAATTGATGTGCTCTCAGCCACATTGGATGGACGATAGAAGCCTTCCATCAAGCCCAAACTTCGCAACCAGAGGAAATTCAAGTAGCCAAAACCAACCCGTCTATAACGTAACATAATGCTCGGGTTTCAGTACGGATCCGTGGTGGCCGTTCCAAACTCCACTATAGGACTAAAGAATATGTCTTGGGTGCGAAGGTCTCGACACCCTCATCCTTTTCCCCACTCACCGGCCGCGTCGCGGACGTCCTTTATGGACATAGCTTGAAATTTGCCGTAATGCTCCCAGTCTTAGTAGACCGAACTTGACGTGACTAACTGCCTCGTCACGCCACACTATCAAGAGAATCCAAGCATACGAACCAAGCCTATAATGAGCAAAAACACTTCGACGGGGAATTTTGCTAGCATCATGGAGGTGCATGTCTTACCCGGGCGAAGGAGTGATGTGTATGGAGAGCATCTCTACATAGGCGAATTCCGACATAAGATCCTCTGTGCGGTAAATAGTCGGATGGCTGGTTGAGATGCGGTGATCCTCTCATCTCTTCTCAAGCAGCGGTGACCAGGGTATGATCTCATCTCAAACCCACCTGGCAGATAGACAAAGCAATGGACAGTAATCTGGCTTTGCAGAGGAGAGGGAAAGGTTGAACACTTTGAGGCAGGTCGGCGGTTTCCCTTGCGCAATACCAAGGGGGAAAATAGTAGAACTGAGCCACAGAGCATAACCCAGCCCAGAAACGCCTCAACCTCTCCTATGTGGTACGTAGGCATATATCCGGATCGGTTTAACCTGTCGAGCTAGGGACACTAAACTCTCCTGCTCAACATCGACCCCGGCTGCACGGTCCTCATCTTGACAGGTAAACACCGAGTAGTATAGCTTGATTCTATTCCGAACCACCTCAGTAATTTTATTTTTCTATTAAGGACGGCTGTGAAAACGGATATTTCTACTATCAGCCAAACTAGATACAGACGCTTTTAGGAAGGCTATTTCAGGGTCCTGCAGCACGACTACCGAATCCCTATAGGTCATGTCTCACATGAACGGACCGACAATCCCTCACAGTGACAAGAATATTCTCTCCAGAGATGCTACAGCTGCTCTCTTCACCGAAATCAATAAGACACCGGACTTTCTCTTCGAAGCTCTTGAACTTTGTGACGCCACCGCATCATACATCAAGGCTAAAGTCAAGGTGCCTGCAGACATCCGGTTCCACGACAATTGGGGAATAATTGGAATTCTTTTCCATCAAATCATGTCCAAGATCAGCGGCGGTGAAAAGATCCTTAATACGAATACATACTATCTCGGCAACCAAAACTGCCTCAGGCCCGGGGTAGTACTCGTCCTCATGGCTCACCGTGTTGGAGAAAGCTTGCTGGAAGCTCAGGTTTCTTCTGCTGAGGGCTCTTTGATTGCTAGGACGTCGGCCATATACAGCAGCTCTTTTCCAAAAGGAGATGGACGAAGGTTCCTGGATGCGCCTATTAATTTTGAGACACAATAAGTCCCAGAAATGCCACGTCTCGGGACCTGAACCCTTCATGTCCTTAGTGGGTAGCCGTGGACTGAACGTATTTGATTGCACTATTGAAAGGCATGTAATTATACAGGTTGGAAAAGCCCGGCAGATAATAATTCAGGCGAATACGGTGCAATATTGTATGTTAAACAAAAGCATTAACACACGCCTCCTCTTTAGGACGTGTACGGTGTAGTCCCGTCTCAACTCACCCCTTGCGCGCAAAGAGTATTGCGAGACCACAAGAATGCCATAACCGCAAATAAAATCATGTAGAGCCGTGCATGCCTTAGCAAATTCTCATGGTCATCAAGGTAGAGCCCACTGTACAGCAGCACCTCGTAATTCTTCCGGCTGGTATGAATAAAACGGGAATGCCACTATAAGAAAGTCAGAATGTTGTAATTTAGCTCTTAGATCGAATGTCCTAGCAGGTTATAATTTATTATTTAGTAGGAGCAGTTTAAGTGGAAAAGGCAATATTGATGCCCCTTGATAATGTTATTGTGCTTATGGCTGTTATTCTCTAGCCCCGCGTTTCATGAGAAGTGGCCAGGAAAGTGAAGGGCGCAGGAGCAGCTTAAATACCGTAAATATCTCCTAGTTTCCATCACATTGCAGAAAACAAATTGAACAGACTGAACAACGGATAACATCAGATGGCGGACAAGTACCCACTTACAGCTGCCTATAAAAAACTGGTGGAGAAGGGCTTCATCGATGACAACAACCTTCCTCAATATGTAAGAAATGTCAGCAATAATCTGTCACAAGCGAAACTTCACGAGCTTGAAGATGTGCTCGGGAAAGAATTCAAAACGATTCATGAACTCAACAATTCGAAATTATTTGATATAGACGGTTTCCAGGGAAATAGAGAGGAGGCAAAAGATTTCCTACGGGATGTCGTAGCATTGGCAGAAAAGGGGGGAATTCAAGGCGCTGGTGATGCACTTGCAAGTCAGTCGTCTAAAAAATTTTATATGAAACTGCACGTACTGACAATCGTCAAGAGCTGAGCTCCATCAACATAACCGGCAGTGGCGAGGACGAGAGCGAGAATAATGGAGAAAACGGCAAAACTGACACCGAAAATGACCCAAAAAAAGACGACGAGAACGACGACAAGAACGACGACAAGAACGACGACAAGAACGACGACAAGAACGACGACAAGAACGACGACAAGAACGACGACAAGAACGACGACAAGAAAGACGACAAGAAAGACGACAAGAAGGACGACAAGAAAGACGACAAGAAAGACGACAAGAAAGACGACAAGAAGGACGACAAGAAAGACGACAAGAAAGACGATAAGAAAGACGACAAGAAGGACGACAAGAAGGACGACAAGAAGGACGACAAGAAAGACAACTCTACCGACGACTCAAGCGACGAGTACGGGTCTGAGTATATCCCTGGCTCAAGGGGTAGAGGAAGGTCTGCGACGCCCATGAGTGATGATGTTCGAGAACAGTTACAGTCCAACTTGAAGGAGTACTACGACAAAGCTATTGAGCCTTTGAGGGACTACATTTCCGGTGACAAGGAGGCCGGCAAAATACTTCGACTTATGAATGACAGTATCTGCTCTTCTGCAGCGCAACTTCTAAAGTGCAAACCAGCAGATACCACCAACTTCACTATTCCCTTCGACGAGTTGAAGAAAACGATCAGCCAAGAGGTGGTCACGGGACCAGAAGATTCTCAATCCGACGAATATGCCCAAAAGTTGGGGAAAGCTAAAATTAAGCTCTACTATCTTTGTCGGAGCCACAATATCCCGCAGAAGTGGTTAAGTGGACTTTTGATTGATCCAACGAACGACGGTGTTACTTATGAATATCGGAGTATCTACAACAAAGAAAACCGGAGTGCAACAGAATACTGGCCGTACAGAACACTGCAAGGCAATGGCTTCCTGGTACTTTTTGAAAAGAAAAAGCATGGTCGGAACGGGGACCAAAGCTCTTTTGGAGTTCAAGTCTTCGACGTCCAATCTAAAAAGTTCAGGGTCGAAATGAGAAAGTCGATTGGTAGCGAAATCTTGAACGAATGGCGTAAGCTTAAGAGTAAGTACACATTTTGGGCGGCAGATCGCAAACATAGCAAGGACAAAGACGGAGAGATAGAAGAGGTCTTCTTTTATACGATGACGCAAAAGCAGACTAGTGTTGCCCATTCGAGTCAGTCGGCTCACGCTGAGGTCTGCGTTAAATTCGCAAATTCTATCTGGCCCCGGATGATTCAGAAATGCGACGTCCAAAAACTTCTTCCCGCCGACGAGGAGCTTGATAAGATCCTGGAGGGGCTAGCGAAGAGAGACCATATGTTGCTCCCACGGGAATTTACTCCTAACAATGTTATAATACCCATGAGGCCAAAATGGGATGGCAGGCAGGAAGTCCTTCTGCAAAAGGCTCTCAATTGGCGTAACACAGCGCCAATTGATCCCTCTGTGTCAACCTACTCGAGAGATTCGGTTCCTCCAGACTTTGAAACGCCCAGACAGACGCGGGAATCCACCTTTCCCCCAAATTATGACGATGGATTGAATCAGTTGCGGAATGAATTCGACAAGAAATTCTCGAATCTCAATTCTCGCATGGACCATCTAGAAGAACATGTGGTGACCACGGACTATCTTGATAACATATTCAATCAGTTTTCCCGAAAGATTAGTGAAAAGCTAGAGAGGTTTCAGCCGCGGTCTTGAGCATGCAACAACGCAAGCAAGAAAGTGGCATGGTATCAGTGAAAAATCGGAAAGCTACCTTCTCCGGCCCGCAGCTCCAAGAAAGTGGGTCATCATTATATCACTGAAAGAAAGCTGAATCCAAAGAAATGTAGTCTCGTTGGAGTCCTGCGATCTTTATCTTGCTTTGATTAATCCTCCTTTTGGGCCAATTCTGCGCATGTCAGCAATGAGTATTTGTTTAAAGCACATTGCTAATTCATGCTTTGTAAATCTGAAATTCTATCCGAATCTTGTTGCTCTTTTTTTTTGCGTTACCAGACTAGTTCTAGTTTCTGATAGGTATATTCGAGCGAATTCACTTCGTCCTATGAGCGAACTGAATGTGCCTCCTTGTCAGCAGTGTAAGACAAGTAGGCCGGTCCGCTGTTGGATTCAACTCCACTAGCACTATTTGAGTACTCTGTAACCAGATCTGACCCCTGAACTTTCATTCGCCGTTCAGGTTGCGGCTTTGGTATCTAGAGATCTGGACGCAACTTGGTGAGCGCAAAGAGTCATTTATTCTTTCTCTGCGTCATCAGTTTTTAACTGACTATTTTCCCTTTCAAGATTAACGAGCAACAAAATACAAAAATTAGTTGGTCAATACGATTGCACGGACAGCGGTTGAGTAGATCGTCCACTATTCCATTTGGACGGCGACTTTTGTAGAAGCTGGTGGGGAGCCTCAGTGAATCCGTCGTTGGTCAGGCCGCAGCAGCTGGGGGGCGCTGCGATTCTGGCTCTGATACGATGGCCATATCCGCCAGAAGCTTTTTCGCAAATCGCAATCATAACTACTCCGTGTATAGACGGCCGTTTAAATCTCAACTCCAAAGCTTAAGGTAGGATCTATGAAACTCCTATGGATACAACACCCTGCGTTTGCAATAATGGTTGCAGACTTGAAATAAACCCGGAGATTAAGAGACTATATACTTCAAAGGATCTCCACTGTATCCTTAACATGGCATGGATACGTTCAAAAGCCCGTCTCTGAAATCATGAAAGGATATTGTTCTGGTATGGCTGATTCGGACCACCAGCATCTACGCCGGTTTCTATGGATTTTCCGGGCTCATACTGAGGAAGCTTCCATACTTGCCAGTCACCAGAAGGATTGCTAAATTCGAGCAGAGCCTCCCTGGAATCCAAAAGAACTTTAGCTGAGCCACAGATATTAGCCGTCACAGTATCTGGTCCATCTGTTAAATAACATGTCAGCGCTGTATATATTAAAGGGGAACGGGCAACTAACAGCTTTGACAAAGGCCGCTTTCAAAATTTCCTACTAGGTCACTCTGGGCCCCTTAGAATATTAGGATATTTTCTTTGCTTTGTAGCAAAGTTGATTTAGTTAATTCACTTGTTGGTGAGTGATTTTAGTCTTTGATTATTTACGGAGTCCCTTTATTTGAGGACTATCGGTTAGAGATGGACGGTATTGTCGAGGATTGGTCGACTGCATTTCCAGTCGATCCTTTCGATTATTCGAGTGTACTGGAGAAGGCGTTCGGCAGGAACGGTTTGGGTGTTCCTATCCAGCGAGTGTTAGTTGCTGGGGCGTGTGGCCATCCTGAAGATGAGGATGGCGAGAAGCGGTTTGATTATACGTTCGTTGGATCGTAGATCCGGATGGCAAATATGACTTGGGAGTTGGCGGTCGGTACCTTGTTGGGCTGCGACAGATGTCGTCTGATAGTCCTCGTCTTCGTGAGTACACGTGGGGGACTAAGACTTAGCGTCTGTGTCATACGTACTATGACGGATATAAATACAGAGTATACTCCTCCCTGGTTCTGGGAGTTTTTTCTTTTAGAATAATTTTCGTGTTCCTGTTGACAGTTCAGGGACTGTCCCTGTGTTAAGTTCCTGTGTCCGTGATGGGTTTTTGGAAGCCGTCTCATGGCCGTCCTGTGGCGGTTCCGGATGATATTCTACAGGCTGCTCGCCGTGGTGGGTTCAAGGTGTCTTGGACATCGGACGAAGGTCACGTCAGTCATTTTTATCGAATAAAGATCTCGACCGTCGGTGGCCGTGTTGTCTTGGACAAGAAGAGTTTTGATTTTGAATCGTTGTTTGATTCAGCTAGGAAGGAGTTGAAGGGTCGTTGTAGGTGTATATGTCCCTTTGCGGTAGTGTTTACTGACCATTTTTGAAGAGTTCGTTGCTGTGTGCTGTGCTGAGTTTGTCTCAGAAGATATTGCTTTATTCGACGGATGTTAGTTCGGTCGATGGTCAATCACTTCTGTGGGAAGTGTTTCTTTCTATATTTCTCCTTGGCTATGGAACGTGTGCGGCGTCCAGGCGCGATAGTTAGTATACAGTGTATGTTTCTCTGTCGATTACTATGTGGTCGAGTATGTCTTTATTGACTTGTTGGTTTCGTGACTGTTTGTGTGAAGGCTATGTTTGGCAAAGTTTGTTCGTGATGAACTTCTTGTTCGTTGTTTGTGAGAGACTTTTTTTAAAAAAAATTTGGTCTAGTGTTTTGTTTTTGTCTATGTGAGCTGATTGTATTTGATAGATTTTTTGTCTATGAGTCGGAGTTCATTTCTTTATTGGTGAAGCAGTTGGTTGAGTGATCGTGTGCAGAGCTGATAGATGGTTGGTAGTATCAAATATATATATATATATTTACGACTTACGGTTTTGCCTTCATCAATGTGTTGATGAGAAAATTCGGGGGGCCCCGGGCCCTGCCCGGGGGGCCCGAAGCCCGATGTTTAGAGATAGAGGATTGAGATGGAGAGTTTACTTGGTGAGTTTGACAGACATACGCAAGGTGATGGTCAATTACTTGATAATTGAGAGTTTATTGTTAACAGTTGTTCGAACAGAGTGTGTTCGTTTATATATGAAGCCAGCGGGGGAGTATGACTTTACGGTAAGTAAAGTTTTTCTTCATTGATTGGCCTCAACTTTTTGGATCCACCGGATATTATAACAGCAGTATTAGCGCTGACGTTTGCACAGCGCCGATCTTAGCCGAGTAGGGCAGTCTCTTGTATCGAGACTGTATTACCGCTGGTTACACGGCGGTGAGAGACTCACCGCCTCCCAAGAAGGAGATTCTGCATGAGACTGTGAGACTGAGATTATTACCAGAAAAGGAGATTCTTGGCATTGCGGGGCAATGCACGTGATAAGCTAATTGTTAGCATCTTTATCATACATAGCATGACAGATATAAATATACAGTATAGTTCCTGGGGGCGAGGTGCGCTCCCCTCAAATGATTTGATTGTTTTTTGAGTTCTCTAACCTCCAGTTAGAAACAAACTCAATTAACAAGTAAATGAACATCACGTTGCGTATGTAAATCAAACTCACCAAGTAAACTCTCAATCATACTCACTCTTTCTATAATCGTAGGGCTTCGCCCCCCCAGGCAGAGCCCGGGGCCTCACCGAAAAGAAATAATCTTCAACTAGATTAAGAAAGAAACTCCACAATAAGAATAAACAACATACCAAAGGTAAAAATATATATCTCACGTTCACACCAACACCACACTCACATTCTAAATAAACAACCAACATGCTTCAACAACTCTCTCACACAACCAAAGAAAGTAAACACACCTTTTCCTCACTCGAATATTCACTTCACTAATAAACACTCCAACTCCGTAACTAACGTAGGGCTTCGCCCCCCCAGGCACAGCCTGGGGCCCCCCAAAAAAGAATCCAACAATAACCAACAACTGTACGTTTTAAAAACAAAAAACAAAACATCCAACACGTTGCATAATCAGCATGAACACTTCCAACCTTCAAAAATAAAAAATACTCACCGCAACATACAAGTTGCGAACCAACCAAAGTAACACTTCAACCACTCCGAATATCGTATCCACAACAAAAACGATAACCTGCAAACATCAGTATCAACTTCCAAAATAAACATAAACAGGACGTACCAGTCCAACCCTCAAGACCATTCATTGCCTCCGCATACCGCGTGAATACACGCTCTCTTTCCACCTCCAGCTGTTTGCCAACCAAAACACCAGACTCCAATGCTTTCACATAAGCAGTAACCAAATCAAACGCCGACATATAATGCTCCTCCCACCGATAAACCTCTTCCCGAGACATCGACGCTCTAGCTCCCTTAAAGACAGCCACACCAGCGCGAAAATTCTCGCGCAACTTCTTCAAGTAAGAAGAATCACTATACCTGTACCAGCATTGCTCAGCACAGTCCCTGTCTAGCAACTGACGGTTAACAAAAGCCCGTGATAACACGAATAGACAAACATACCATGAACATGTTGTAACACCAACGCATTACAACTAAACTGCATTTTTTTTCTGGATGGGCTTACGTTTTGCCCCGTGGTTTGGCGGATATGACGTATCAGTGGGCTCGTCAGGGAGTTCAGAAGGAGGAGTTTGATTCTGTTGACTTTGACTACATTGATGTTCCTAAGTTGTTGGATTCATAGATATATATTTTTAGCGTCGGGTACAGAGTTACGTTGGTTTCACGTATTCGATTCAGAAAATTCGGGGGGCCCCAGGCTCTGCCTGGGGGTAGGGCAATTAGATTTTAATTGTTTTCTTTCTAGTTGGTCTATAGAACGACCCAAGGTGGTGTTCAACTACGTGATAGTTGAGGGTGTATGATGATGACATAATTCAACATTTTGGATCCACTTGGATATTATAACATTGCCCCAAAAAGCTGAGACTTGAGACTCAGCCGTACGTACCGCAGAAGTATCATATCGAGCCAAGCTTACTCCAGAAAAACAAGGTGTTAAACGTGCCAACATTTCCCGCTACTGCAAGTGCTTTCAAGACGAGGGTGCTTAAGCGAGGCACAGTATGAGCAGGATCCGGGAGCGCTCTATGGGCGCAAGATCGTCTTCTGGTCTGACTTAGCACTGAGACCAACGAACAAACTTGCTCTTTCAGCTACAGCCTTGCGCATGTTGATGTAACTGAGAAAAACATAGAGTGGCTCAACAATGTGAGCGACATTACTTGTGCTGTGCCGGTGAACAATTGTGCACGCGTGTCAACCATAGGAACTTCATCCATTTTCTTCTGCAACTGGGTGGGTACAAGGTCCACAGTCACAACGGAAATTTTGTTGACGCGATTGATGCAGCAAAACTCTCAGACAATCCAAATAAAATGTAGGGATCTTGTTGCTCCTGCGAAACAGATATCCAGCACGTGCCGCTTGTCTGACTACTACGATTACGGATACATTGACCAGACCCTGGAAGACGGTTCCACTTACGAGTATGCCTTAGCAATTGGTGGAGAGACACACCTTTCGGTGCCTAAAATGTCGCATCTGGTTTGTTCGACCGTATTAGGTCAGAAGGGTCAGTAGATCTCATGTAAATCTAGAATCTGTCGAAGCGAAACAGGTTCAAGCGCGAGGGGTACTCAAACCAATGTGCTTTAACCAAACGATCCCTTGTTGAGCACGTTACTTGTTCCCCATCAGGTTTGAACATGTTGAGTAAATCCAATATTCGCAATCTACTCAAAACTAGAGAGGATTAAGAATAACGAGGCGCCTTGTCTTGATACAAATATATAAGTCTCTTCTTCCAGTCCTATGACTGATGTCGCTTTAATTCTTCTTTGCCCCTGAATCAGTATCCTCGCAGAGTCCTTGGGAGTTGGCGCTTTGGTCTCATTGTTTGTCGCTCTCGACAGCCGCGACTTTCTCTATTTGTGTATCTGTTTGGCCGTTTGCACAGCTACCGCTGCCTCTGAAAGCCGGTAGAACTCAGATTCCATAGAAAAAAAAAAGGCTACACTAGGTTGCAAAAATGGCGCAAACGTTTATACTCTTCCGTTTCTTTCAGAAGCCCTAATCAAGTCTACGCTAAACTACTTTAAGAATATTCTTCCGGGCATTGTTACCACGTTTTGTATTGAAATGTAATAGTCGATAGACTGACTCAGCGCCGCTTTCGTCACTCGTATCCTCTCGTACAAGGACATTTCTTGCCACGTGGGCATTTTCGTCCCAAATACAAAGATCCTCCAGGAGGATCACGTCGATCAGAGTCAGAGCAAAGATGGCTCCCGATCTCGCTGCCTCTGAACTAGGGTTCATCCACGATATGATCTTGAGTAATAGACTAATTTCTTCCGATTGCTAAAGCTGCTGGCTGCCATCCGAGCACTATCACTAGGCATATCAACAACATGGGCTTATTCGGGAGTCTGAAAGCCCCTCACATGAGGCGTGGTCGCGTCACCTCACACCTGAAATGATCAAAGCTCTTCTTGACTACCTAATAGAAACGCCCTGCTCGTATCTTGATTAATCGGCCATCTTCTTGTATGATGAATATGGGTCGAAGTTCCGCCATGCAACATCAGCCGTGCTCCGAAACGTGAAGGCTGGTCGAAAAAGGCAGCGAAACAGAAAGTCAAAGAGCGCAACGCAGATTTACGAGACGCATATGCTCACTATATCTCGGATTTCTCATCATATCAGCTTATATTTGTCGATGAGTCTGGATGTGATAAGAGGATAGGCTTCAGACGAACGGGTTGGGCCCCTTAGGGACAGCTCCTCAAGTTGGCTAAGTTCCACCGTGACCGACGCTATCAAATCCTTCCGGCTTCTACGCAGGATGGGATCACCTTGACCCGTGTTTTTCAAGGCTCTACCCATGCCTCTGTTGTTGAGGATTTTATCGAGGAACTGCTTCAGCATTGGGGGAAATGGCCAGCGCCAAAGTCTGTGCTGGTAATGGACAATGCTTCCTTCCACCACTCGGATAACATAGATCAGATGTGCGCGCAGGCAGGAGTTAAGCTGGTATATCTACCTCCATATTCACCAGACCTCAATCCTATTGAGGAGCTATTCTCCGAGCTAAAGGCCTTTATTAAACGGCGTTGGCAATCTTATGAAGACAATCCTGGCCCCAGATTCGTTGAGCCGTCTGCTCTTACATTTACTTCGTCCAAATCACGAAGGATATCCTCTACATAACTTCCAGCTCCGCTGAGCTTGATCATCAAACTCTCGCCAGAATGGGGGGCCTTCATAGATTGTACTCCATGCACACAGGTAGCCTTCTCTGAAGCTTGTGTTACTACTGCACTCGGCGCAAAATAGGAGCGATGGTTTGTCGATCACGTGACAGTATGAATTACTCATGCTAGATTCTTGGCGGTGGGGCCAACGAACAATTCACGTATGTTTATTGGCCAAACGGATTTCGAGACTCACATGACCAAAAACGATGGCAACGAAAAGACAGAAAGCAAAGCGTCGTGACAGAAATCCAAGCCGTGACCCCAGCCTATTCTCAATGCTCACAGTTTTGCCAAGATGGACAGCTTACTCCTCTTTCACCGACATCTCATCAATCATCATCTGGTCGTAATCTTTCTTCCAGTCTTCATAAGTGCGATACAAGTACTTCTGGGCGGCTGAGTGGTTTCGATAGTATGTCTCGTGATTGATCTCGCAGACACCATCCTCCTTTCCCTTGTGGTCGACGCAGAAAGGGCGATTACATAAAACACATAGCTGGATTGGGAGTGTATCTTTCAGGTGTGGCTTCCTCAACCTCATTTTGTCATGGACGTGACATGACCCAAAATCGACGATATGGCTCTGGTGGTTTATTAGGCTCAAAACGAGAAACAAATCTAGTTTGATTTAGAGAATTACCATTATATAATTTCTGTGGAGACTGTGTTTGTCTTAGGATAGTGAGCCCTCAAGGATCGAGAATTGATATTCAAGTGGGGAGAGCGGGGCAGGTTTGAGCAAGTGATCATCAGCCAGAACGGAAAATCTATTTTCCCCGTCATCTGAAGCCCCTTGCTCCGAATCTTGGTACAGTAGTAGCTTACGGGAGCGGCAGACTAGATCTCGGACTAACTAAACCAAGTTGGCTGACAAAAGGCGGGGGAAAAGTGGGTTTATAACGAATTTCAAGGTTCTATTTATCGCGCTGAGAACTAACTCATTTGTGGAGGTATTCATAGATCTAAGCAATAGCCATGGCTTTAGGCAAGGATGAGCCTGCACAGAACGGTGGGGAATGCTGTAAAATGAGACTAAATCAAAACCAAATATCGGCGCGTATATTGGAATTGTCACGATATAGGTGTCTTCTTCGCCCATTTAGCGACTGCGCGTCAGGCGAGGTTGGATCTGACACGGCTTCTTCTTCGAAAAATACTCATCGCGAAGCTAAAAACGCAAGGCGTACTCAATGCTTCTTTATCAACCTCTTTCGTATTACTTTCTCAGCTACCTGAGATCCTTAAGGGAGCAGCTTTTTTCTCGGTAACTTTAGCTGCTCCAGTGGTTGGAGCGCCACTCTTGGCACAAAAATACCGCGAAGTACAGTCTCGGGTCCTTGCGGACTGTCTTGTTGACAATGATATTGTGGATCGAATGAATTGTATCGGTGTATTGCAACAGCGCTTCCCTTCTCTCCAGGATCTAACACCACCGTTGGAATGGGAAACATATGAGAGGTCATACGAGTGGATTAGGAGAATGCGGATGAAGCGTTGGTTTAGTTTTCTATTCAATTTGCCAAATACTAGTGGGCTTTAACGCGTGATTGGGACTAAGATTCATAATAATTACCACCATTCATTCAAATCGTTGTACTACGTCGGTTACTGTTTCGTCGCATTAGAAAACAATATAAGCCCGCAGAACACTATTATTTGATTTACATGATAACCTGTATATTTGAGCTCAAGTTACTGAAGCTGTTGATTATAATCACGTCCAAAGAGACTGAGAGAGGCTTTTCGACGACCTGTCTGTTGTGGCCGAGAAGGTTTTAGAATTCACGTGCTTAGAACCTACTCTTGGGTTCCAGTGGAGAAGCCATGAATCTGATCTTTAGCATTGTTGACCCTGACAGGTCTTTAATTTTGCGTCACTTCAAATAATCGCTGTATACCCGGTGCGAAAGCTACGCTGAAGAAGACAGACCTCTTTCATTTCTAGAAGGGCCTATTCGGGCTGTCGGCGTCTTGATCGGATACTGCTTGCGCTGTCGCTCTCATCCTTCCGTAGACTGCTGTAAGACCTCCGTCTGCCTCAAGATTCATTCGCTGAGAGTTCTGACCCTCGTGCAACAGTAGACTTTCAGCCCCCCCCACGCTCTTCAACCATGGCATATAGGATATAAATCCCCTTCTCAAGGAGTCTCAGCCGCTGTCGTAACACGGACGGAGCTTCACGAACAAGCTCCAATATATCATCCGACCCTGCACCTCGGCATCTGTCGAACAATCCAACCAACTCGCTCCGGCCGATGACATCACATGCGAGAACCGAGCACAAGCGTTCCTGACTAATACGGGCCTCTAACAGAGCTATAACTTGATCAAGGATAAAGCTGCTGTAGGGTAGAGCCATGATCGAACAAGGTGGCTGCTCCTCACCATTGTATTGTCCGCGGGCCCCGCCTAAATAGGCAGGCATTGCGTTTATTAGACCCACAGTCTTCTCGAGATGGGTGATATACTTCTGTAGGAAGTCCCGAAGTTTATCCCATAGAGCAGGCCAGAGTGGGTGGGCTATGAGCTCAGGCAATTCCAGGTTGTTTTGAAGGTGTGCAGACAGGTCAGTGGCTTGTCGACGGATGTCTCTCAGGTCTCCATCATCAAACTGAAGGCGTATAGTCTGTAGAATTTCCTCCGCCTGGTCACTCGGACAGACTGGCGATCTTGCTGGCTCATCAAATTTTAGAAGTAGTAAAGACTCCTCAAGCCCCGTTGTACTAAGAATGGACGAGGTATGGTAGAAGGCGCTCTGTCGATTCCCGAGATCAAGGAGCTGTGAAAGCACTTTCTGGAATTCGGGGTTCTTAGAGAAATACTTCCGCCACAGCAATGTGGCTTTTGCGACCTGAAGTGCCCCGTGCTGGTAGGATGTGGTCGGCAGATAATTGACAAGAGTAAATATATCGTCCCTCCAGACACGAGAAACCGTCGGCTGAGTTCGAAAGCGGACAGAACGGATTTTTTCAAGGCCAAGAATTATCAGCAGCGAGGAGCGAAAGGAGTTCACGGCGGCCTTGACCGATAGGTGCTCATTCCTCGTGGAGGTATTTGCGGCCATTTTTGATATTTCAATGGCCCACTCCGGCGGTTCTTGAGGGTGTCGCAGCTCCAAAAAGGCGGCAGCAAAGTGATAAGCGAGGAGAGCACGCAAGACAGGCTGACACTGGTTATACCACACCGCAGTTGCGGGGTGGAACGAATGGTAATTAATGATCTCTTTCCCATTCAGCCGCGCCCTGGAACGCATGGGGAGCGAACCAACTCCCCTGGATCGGAATTGGGAAAGATTTTCATTCTGGCATTCACCTTTCCAACAGCATACGAGCACGCGTGGTTGTTTGATTGTCAAGATCTGCTCAACGGTGTTAAAGCAGTCAGTGTCAGCTGGAAGAGCCTGCGTATGTGAGGGCTTGAGCAAAAATGCATCAAGGACAGAAGTAGTATGAATACTCCGCGCTCCCTTGCTAGAAAACCTGATGAGCTCATCAATGGCTTGCAAGGTGGAACAGCGTCGAACGAAATCCTCAAAGTCATCGGTATAATCGTGGTTAGGCCCAGGTCGTTCTAGAAGAATTACTAAGTCCGCAGGGCCAGCAGCGAGGCAACACGCCTTCTCGACCTCTTCTTGGGGTACCTGGGAGCGGATTCCGAGAGCACGGATGGCGTCGAAAACCTGTTGATCTTTGGAATCGGCCAAACTCACGGGGGGCGGGACAGGCAAGTCTCGCAGACAAGATGGAAGGCCAATCCCAAGACAGGGATTCAGCGGAGGTGAATCCATTTGTGTTTGCCGAGAGCGTGGAATAACCTACTGAGCTTCCAGTTGCAAAGACGGTGCTATAAAGATACTGTCTGTATGAAGGATCGCTTGGTATTCCTATTGATGATTGATTGATTGATTGATTGACTATTTAACGTCGCTCGGCGAGTCACGCTGGCACGTGACCCACGGCCTCCCAAGGGGCAACTGGACGTGCTACCTAAGCAAGACGCCTAAAATAACAAAGTTGAGCACGATGTGCTGAAAGAAGTGGGAGGGCCCCACGTACTACCCTGACCTGGGTCCCTATGGGCAGGGTGCCAGGCCCAGTTTTTCCAACAATGAAATTCTTCCCAACAAAACCATATATGTATCCCAGGTCCCTAATCCTGCGGTGTTGCAGTTCCCTAAAGGTGCTGTAGCACCTGTTAGGTATACAAGATCTTGCATGTAGAGGAAAAACAACCCAAAACCCGTAGGAAAAGGGGGAAAAGACCTCCACAAATGTGGTGATATGCTTTGACAGAGAGGGAGTGAAAACCCTCTCTAAAGGAGATCTTGGCACATCAATATCTGCCTATTTATAGCTGTCCAGTCAATATCAGTTTTTTCAAAACGCTTTGTAAGATCACGCTGCGAGCGATCGTTTACAGAAACAACAACCGTAGTATCATCAAATCTGACACGCCGGTCACGGGTTATTTTCTGACGTAGCAGACGTTCAGCCTCCTGTTTAATCTTCTCCCAATACAAACAGGGCGTCGAATCTAAGTCTTGTTCCGTGTCTTTTACCAAAACTCGATGGTTCAAAGTCACTTGTCTACCGGGGCGTGATTGGGAAACCGACGGAGAACGATCGCCAAAATAGCTATACTCAGAAGGCGTACGTCCGCGGCCGAAATTACCCGGAGTAGGAGGGCAGGAAGGGGTGCGTTCCCAAGTACCAGCTTGAGGGACTAGATAGTTGTTGACAGGCGGGGTCACACCCTCGAGGCATAGGATGCCGCCGAGGAGCCTAATACGAGAATCATCTCATGTTAGCCTTCACCTGACGGATTTATCTCAGGACTGGGAAACTGTTGCTGACAAGCTAAAGATAATAATAAACAGGGTCATTTGCGTTGCTCCGCTGAAACTCGTGCGTAACCCGCAATAGGCATCTTGTTGACGGTGGCGAGCTAGGAACAGGAAAGTGGTGGCGCTTGCTATTCGACAGCCGAAGAGTGCCATGCAGGGGTTTGAGTAGTTTGCAAGGAAGCTTCCAAGTTTAGACGGTTTATTGGTACGGGGCGATACAGATAACCCATACAGCATAATTTTGTGCGCTGTACCACAAAAACCAAAATATTACACGGGTCATAGCTAATCCGATGCTTTACCCGATCAAGCTTAGCTTTAGGGCTCAGATATAAAGGAAGAGTATAAACATTTGCGCCATTTTTGCAACCAGGTGTATTCATCAATGCGTGCAGCGTCCTTGATAACGCCTCAGGGTACACACAAATACGCATAGGAATACTGAATGATGGACAGACAGAGACTTACACATGGTCAATAACACTCACGGAGGGTTGTGTAGCTTACTTGGGCAGAGTTTCCACTCCTTGTAGGGATGGCAGGCTTCTACGTTGAGGAAATTATCTGACAACGAATCAGGTCTGGCGGAATCGTCGTCTACCAATTGCAACGAATTCCATTTATCATTTGGCCGCTCTTCGTCATCGACAATAAGTCTGCAATCGGTTAATAGCGCCGAGCCTGTGCCAGCAACGATTGAGTCGCGCACAGTCGATACAGTGCCCAGCATGACAATCGCCAGTGAGGAGACGGAGTCCACTCCGGCTCAACAAGCTACCGAGGAACAACGGACCCCACCGGTCTCGCATACATCACACAGCCAGAAAGCGACTCAAAGCTCAAAAACATCCTCTGATACAGCGATACCGTCGAGGTAGATAGCCATCCTCATGTCTTAAAACCCACTTACACAAGTTTGAAATCAGTACTTCGCCTAAGTCTGCGCCTTGTTCGGAAAGTCAAACAGCAGATACTCCTACTTCATCCACGCCGTCAGCTACCTCGACTGCGCCTTATTGTGTTATAAAGTAAGTCCATTGTACTGCCATGCCTCTTTATGCAGTTAGCCATCAAGATGGTGTCATTTCTTTGCAGCCGCTTGCACCAGCCCACTTCTGGTTGAAGTCTACTTTACCTCTCGGACGACTGAAACACACATATGTGAGCGTGTCCTCTAGTGGGCCAGGTTCCGATGACTTCATAAAGATGTTTTGCATTCAGCCCAGTAGGGCGCATGCGACTTTGAGTAACGCACCAACTAAGATTTTCTGTCAGGACGACCTAGGCCGAGGCATCTGTTACTGCATTGGTCAAACGACGGTTCCTTATACGCCATCCAGTTGTCAGGTATTTTGGACCTAGCGATTATAACAACCGGTATTCCTCCCATCGAAGCGACTGAAGAAGCATACTCCCGTGAATTTGATTGTAGTGGTACTGATACAGTACCCGCGACAAGCGTGCTTTTGCGGAATATGCTACATCTCATGGGGTACCGCCAAGACCCCTGTCGTGGCGCACGTTCTTTGGTGCTGGCAATGCTGGCAATCGGATAGAATCGACAACGTCAACGTCACTTATGTAAAGCAAGCTGGATTACTCAGGAGAATACTCTCGTGATAGTGGTGAACGTTGATCTTGTAAGGTCGCATTGACTTACTCTTCCCGGCCACACCACAACTGCGGTAGGCATATCTGATCGCAGCATACTGTACATTAATCCCTTGTCGGTCTCTCTAATTTCTCAGTCGACCAATTGGCCACCTGTCCCCCACAACATTATCTTCTCGGGCAAAGGACGAAGAAGAAGAAAAAGCAGTACGAAGGTGAACTCTGTGTAGTTAGGTACTGTAGATATGCTGTCGCAGGGCTGCTAACAGTTCGCGGAATTGAATTGATTGTCACCACAACTTACCCAAACATCCCTGAGCTCGTAGTCGTCCACTGAATCGACACGTTACGACGCCAGTGAGATCTGGACAGAACCCGGCGGCATCAAAGGCGAAACAAATCCGGGGAAAATGGACTTGAACTTTCGTCTAGTATGATTATTTGCTTGACAAGATTGTACACAGTTGGACCGTCAGGGAGAAGATAGGCAATTGTTAGCCTTATTCAAGTGAGCTAAATGGAAGAGATTCAGGTAGGTATGGAGGCGCATCGGCTGTCATGGTCGATGAGAGATCAGAAAGTCGACGGTGCGGGCCCTGCCGTGCAGTCTCTTTCCATTACACGATTGAGAAGGCACGGACTTCCTAGGGGGCCTTGGCTAAAATCAGCTTTTTCTGAGGGCTACTCTTTATTACAGGAAACCTGTCACAGGTGCGAAATGTTGGGGCAACTGTTCACCTTTTTTGCACCAATATAGGCCGGTCCAGTTTTACTCTCTATTTTCGGCGGGGGTGCACAAGGTCAGTTCGCAAGCCTTTAGCTTGAAATGGATTAGTACTCCTGCAACAGCCCTGAGAACTGCCGTAGATAAGATTTCTATTGCCACCTAGAAGACAATATGTTGATCTTTGCTCTATGTGGATGACGTGTATGCGTAGGGTCTGTTCTCTGTAACGCATTCGGCGCTCAATAGATAGTTGACCCTTGCCTTCGGCCCGACAATAACAGCAAAACAACAGTGAACAACTTTGGTGGTCGTCTCTCGACTTCGAGATTAAGCAACAGAAGGGCTGAATAAGGCATGTGTAGCTTGAATTTATGGATGTCTCTCGCATGCAGAACAGACTCAGGCCAATTTATTCGTGGCTACTGCTGGCCATTTGCAAAGGCATATTCGTCCAAGCTCAAATAACTGACAATTTTAAATTGCGCACGGGATCGCCAATCTACGCCAGATAAGTCGCGAATCATTTGCGTGCTATGTTCGGAACATGTCTCTTTTAGAAGAACTTACTAGAACAATATGGAAAACAAGAGTCGGGGCAGATGCATTTGTTGTCGTGGCTGGTTATAGAATTCCTGTGCACACCTTCGTTTTGGAGAGCAAAAGCGCGCATCTCGAGTATCATCTTCAACATAGCTTCAAGTCGACAGGATTAATTGAATATCACATTAGCCATTGGCCTGCCAACATTGTTTGGAAGACTCTGGAGCTCATCTATCTCGGTGACTATTCAGATTGCCCTTCTCCTTTGGCAGAGAGCTCAGGTGGGATAGCAGACCCTATTCACATCCTTCGCTCTAATAATGCAGGCTACTGCACAGGACTAACACTCTACACAGATAACATCCATGAATTCGTGCTTCACTGTTCCATCTACATGCTGGCGAGGTATTGGAACCTTCCCGAACGTTGTAAGGAAACTTCGTTGAGAAAATTCAAACAAGCGGTGGAAAACGATTGGGAGCCTTACGCTTTCCTTGACGCCGTCAACATAATCTTTAGTCATCTACCATCGGCAACGCTAGTTCCCCTTCACTATGATTATCGGAACCAAGACTGTGCAAGCTCTGCTTCGATGATTGAGGACGGCATTGTCCAGTTCGTCTCACAGCAGATTGAAAATCGACGAGGAGCGTTCGTTGGGGAGAGGTCTGTTGCTCTCTTTCAATGCCTTACTGCATCACCTCTGCTTCTCTCCCTGGTCTTAGGCCGATGGCTAGCGGAGGGCGGTGTACGAAGTTAGGTTTAATTTAATGAACATTACAGTACCCCGTCTTCAACTTCAATGAATTTAATGACCCGATATACTGTTCCTGCGCTACTGGAAAGAACAGCCTAGAAATTGACTTCACGTGGAGGAGGGCGAGCTTGGTTGACTTCACGCTGTTGGATTTTGGGAGCGAGAGTAAACCACCGTTTTGAGTGATGGCCGCTGCCTTGGGGCGTGTCGATCGAGGACTGCGGTAGTCATTCAAACGAATTCCTCTACCGTGTGGCCTAAGTGCGCCGCCTTGGAAATAGTATGGGAATTATTTATTTGAGCCCAGATAACTGGAGCCATTCTTGTCCTTCCCGTAGTCCCAGCCGATCGCCGCAGCGGCAAATGGCAGTCTAGCTGGCCTGGTCCTCTCGTCCTGGCAGCCCTGAACCAGTCATATTCTGTGAACAGTACAGTATACTTGCAGAAGGCGAAAAGCGACTACATACTGGCTTCATATGGATGTCGAGCAAAGCGAATTCGGATCCTTCTCGGAACCACGCACATCTACCCGAATCGGCGCAGTAGCACCTATCAGCCTGTCGACCCCTTCGCACTGCCGCATCACCTTGTTGTGCGCTGGAACCTCCATTTCGTCCTCCGACACTATGCGGAAGTTTGCAGTGACGGCCACCACCCCATTATATGGCCCAATACCATCTAAATGGTTGAAGCGCGTCACTGGTACCATACTCCGGTAGTCCGGCGGAGAAGCCGTCCACTATCCATGCGCGATGCAAGGTAAACCCACMCAATTCGCGCAGTTTGCTGTTCAAGAGTCCCTTGTCATCGAAATTTTCGACTGGGCCGGTGGTTGCCCGATGATATAGAGACTGGACGCCAGAGGAATTAATCAGCTTGATGTCAGGAGAGGATGTGATGCGAACAGAATAGTGTCTGCCCAGAGATGAGTAGCACCTTGCTGGATGGCAGAGTAGATGCCTTCTTCTGTGTTAGGGAAGGACCAGCCTTCGTGACAGGAATCGATAGCGACGGATGGGGGGTTGATGACCCTGATGCCCTATCGTCGTAGGAAGTAGGCAATATCCGATCTAGAATCCTGGTAACCTGGGAACGTGAGTACTGAAGTCCTATACGAATCAAATACAGGGGTCACTTACACCCAGGCTTGCGTGGTTTGCGCACGCCATTGATGACAGGAGGATAGATGGCCTGGAACAGCACAGCGCTATTGCTGGAGATAGGCGATCGGCCTCACAATTACTGATATGGGAGCGGGGCAACTCTCTGCAGACCCTGAATACTGCGGAGTGCATGCTGCAGACAAACTCAGACAGGGGTCATTCCCGAGTAGATGCTGGATAACTCTGCCGGCAGCATACTCGTTGGAGATTGGTATTCGGCATTTATTCCCAAAGTAATATGTACAATCGCTTCAAAAATCGTCCAGTTGTTTGTGACCACTCCAACGAACTGGGAAGGCGTGTACGCCTGGGGGTCGGGTATATCGACGAGATGTAATATGTGATATCAAAATGCAAAACGCAGAGCTAAAGAGCATATACAAAAGWACAGAAAAGAGGATAGAAAATATGCAAGTCATCGCTTGGGCTTGGGATGATACCGGTAGCRACGCCAGTTTTCTCCCACCCACCACGAGGCAACATGAGCCGCGTCCCGGACCCAGTCGGTCACTTCGGAGYCGTACTGTGTTTGGAGTTTGCGGGCCAGGTCAACTAGGTCAAAGTKCTTGATCGGGTGCAGTTCGTTGGGGTCCTTTTCGAGATCCGTGAACCGCCACTCCAGATCGTCGATGAGGGGGATGACGAGCCGATAGGCTGGTTTGGCGGCGGAGCGCACCGCCAGCCAGGACCCGCCTGTGTTCATCACGGTGAACTGCCAGTCTTGCTTTCCATCCTTCTCTGTGATCAAAGGTCTAATCATCGACTGGCCCTCATAGATGGACAGCATATCCTTGGCCGCACGGGTGGCCTTTTCTTCCAGCGAAGAGGTCTCRATCAAGAGGTCCAGGATCGTCGGCACAATCTGGTCCGAGATCACGGGGGATGTGATCTCCACGGGCGGGAGCTTGGGGTGAGCAAATACAATGGGAACCTGGAAGCTGCCAATATGCGGATTGTCGTAGGGAGTGACGCCTCCGTCGTTGGGAAGAGACAATCCGTGATCGCCGGCCATGACGAGCAGGGTCTCGTCTGCAACGCCCTTCTCCTGCAGAATGTCCATGATCTCCGCCAGCCAGTTGTCGATGAAACCGATGGTGTTCAGATACTTGTTGAGATCATCCTTGGCCYTGAATTTCTGGTTGCCCATGAACTGCTGGTAGCTGTTGTTCGGCATTCCCCACGGATGATGAGTCGTACCGGTGAGATGGGTGATGAAGAGTCGCCTGTGCTCCCGCTCGGCGTCATCGATAGCATCGCGGAAGTACTCGCGCAGCTCGGTGTCGGGGTATCCATAGTAGTTGATCTCCTTGGATTTGACCAGATAGTGTTTGGCGCTGGGGTCTTCGAGCCGCTCCTTGGCGAGAATGTCCTTGAAACCCAGTCGCGGGGTCAACTCGTTCTGCTTGTCGTAGCCCTCGGTCACAGACTGCATCCACTTGGAGTGCCACGGCCACGAGGTGAAATCCCCAGTCGTATTCATGAGTTCAATCTGATGGTTCAGGGCGTTGAGGGCATGCGGCATGCACGGTTGGTAGATGTGATGCTTGTACTCGCGATTAAAATCAGTCACCAGTGGAGTAACGCCGCAGACGGTTCCGACAAGACTCTTGAGCGTGTAGGTGCCCGTGGTGAAGGCATTGCGGGCGCTGATGCCGCCGTACGCTTTTCGGCCATTGTGTGCAGCGGGGTCGCGCGAAAAGCCCCAAGCAAACCCGGTGAGGTACTCGGCTGTTCGGGTCAAGTCGGCCAGTTTGTGCTCCACGGCATCGGGGATGGTGTGGTTAGTGTAGGAATCGGCGATGCGATTCCACATGAACGATTCCTTACGGAGCGGAAAGACGTCCGCTCGGGTGCTCTCCAATTTCAGCAGGATAACGTGTTTGATGCTAACGTTTCCGCTGGCGAGCGCTTCCTTCAGGGGTTCGAGCACGGGATACTGTAGATTGGAGATGTGCAACGGATCCTCGGCCGGGTTGTAATGCAGCGGGGGAGGACGACGGCGATGAGGCGGTCCATGATGCGGTCCATGAGGCGGTCCATGATGGTCCTCGAATCCCGGATACCAATCCTCGAACCCGGATATGGGGTCGCTCGGGAGCCAGTCCCACGTCGGCGGCTTATCCAGCGCAGACCGATTCTCCAGCCATCTGTAGTCTCCCGGCATTCGGTCGGCATCGATCGGTGACAAGCCGCGGTTCGCTGGGGAGAATGGAATGACGGGAAGCGCCCAGGACAGGAACATGTACGAAGGATTGGGAGGGCGAAGGCACCGGAGGAGCACAAATGCGCCAAAGAAGACGAAGATGGCCAGATGTTTGACCAGCGACTCGTGATGTTTGACCGGCGTCTCGTGGCTCATCGGGTCGAGCAGAAACACCGAGTCTCCGTCGTCGCTCTTGTCGTCCAGATAATCGTCGACCGCAATCTGTTCATACCTCTGGGGATCGATGCGACTGGTCTTCCTCGTCCACTGCCGGCAGCGAAGACTCCAGATCCGTTGCGCTAACCTCTGCAAGGGCGCGCCCAAGATCCGCAAGACCCCGCCAGTGGCTCGGTGTATGGGTGCAGCCAGGAACCAGGAGGCGGCAATTAGGATGGCCTCCACGATCAGAGACCCTGTCAAACCGGTGAGCAGAGTGCGAACGGCAGCCGCATCGCCGTGAAAAGTCCGGACCTGTCGCCAGTGAAGCTCGGCGCCGGTCACGACGTAGAAGGAGGTGGCGGAAGACGCCATGCCAGACATCAGCAAACTGATACGAGAACCAAGAGTTAGTTATTTGATGTTGCAGACGAGCTCAGAAATGAATAGTGGATGATCTACCTGAATGGCACAGTGCATAGTGCAGCGAAAACGGCGCCAGGTCGCCAGGGGATGGTCTGGGTGAGGAGACGGACGAGGAGGATAAAGATGACATCCTGGAAAAAGAAGGTCGGACCCCACAGGAGCAATTTGGACGGTGGTAATGAGTAGAGGTGAGCATATATGTGTAAGAATTTGGCCCAGATCAGCGAGATGAAGGCGAGAGTGAAGAAGAATTTCCGCGATACATTCCACCAGCGGTCGAAGGGGTGTGCGGGGGAATCTCGGATGACCCGGACGAGCTGATCGACGAGCGAGGAGAGCTTGGAGAGGTACATGACGATGAAGAAGGAGAAGAGTGACGGCTTCTCGGCGGGGTTATTATGCCTGTTTAGGGGGAATCTCGCATGGCCCACGATGGGGCACGCGATCAGCAGGAATGGCTACGAGAGGGAGACATCCGCATTCAACAAGACAGAGAACGCATCGATGAGGATGAGACGATGCGGAAGAGCTCTTGTTGAAAGAGGAGCTACAGAGGATTCGAGAGTCAAAGAGTCAAAGAGATGTAGAAATGAATGGAGGAAAGGAAAGGAATGACAGTAATGAATAAGAAGAGGAGAATTTATCAGTATTTTTAGGAGGGACGATGTCACTATGGCCTCCCACAAACACGCAAGGGGCGATCACCGAAATAACCACCAGGGATTTCTCACCACCCTCCGAAATTTAGAAGGGTTACGAGGCAATATAAACGACGGAAAGATGGAACCACAGCGACGGAAATTACTCGAGGACCAGTCTTTGGGTTCTCAGGCAGTGGAGACGGAAGAGCAACATGCCCGGATGAAATCCTGCGGGTGATCGCAGACTTGAGGGAGACCATAACACAGCAAAATGACACCATACAAAGAATAGCGAGCGACCTAACTGAAATCAAGGCTGATCAACAGCACCCAAAAAGCCAAAATGCGGACCTGCAGGAAGAAGTGCAGGCCCTTAAGGACAAAACTCAACACGTTACCGGGAACAGGACGAACCAGATCATGGGCGGAGGTGGCAGCCCGCGAACCCCCGCAAGGACCCAACGCAGTCCCTAAACCGCCCAAGGACGAACTCAACTGCATCAGAATCAGCACACGACGAGCCTCTGACGGTGATGACGATGGAAATGACCGCTTCGGAAGATACAGTGAGGGTCGAAACCTCATTCCGCCCCCGCTCAAGCCAAGCTTACTTCCAAACAGATGCTAATATGCAAGGCTATGTACTCTGGTATGTTGAGTAAGTAATGTTAGTATGGTGGGTCACTGAACTGTGTAGAAATAGGATGAACTCTGTGCCGTTATCATTTAGGCATATCTAATCAACTATAACCATCAACATCAGTTCTTTACCAAATATCTATACAGCAATATGACTCCTTCTACACCTCCTTATTTCCAGCTAACTAGAGATGAGCGCCTGCAAATCCTAACTCTGCGCTCACTAAATATGAAATATGAAGATATTGTAAAACATTTAGGGGTTTCTATACATCAGGTCCAGCTAGCCTGCCAGGCTGGTCACCCTACCCCTTCTAAAAGGTCTGGTCGGCCGTTGGCAATGAAAGATGAGGAGATAGACTATCTTATAGGGTTTATCACCTCAACAAGGTATGCAAGATACCTTACTTATAGAGAATTAGCCTTACATCTTGATCTAGGCTATTCTCAGTGGGCAATCCGATCAGCCTTACTTTCTAGAGGCTATTAAAGATATATTGCTTGAAGGAAACCACTACTATCTCCTGAGAATAAGCAGAAACGACTCCTCTGGGCATAAGAGCACCTTAACTGGTCTCCTAGTCAATGGGAAGCTATACTATGGACTGATGAAACCTGGGTAAATCCAGGTCGCTATACACGTACGTGGGTTACTTGCTGTAAGGATGACGTCTTCTATGAAGACTATATTGTTGAACGGCGCCTATGTAAGATAGGATGGATGTTTTGGGGGTCATTTTATAGGACTACTAAAGGCCCTATGGTATTCTGGGAGAAGGAATAGGGTATAATTAATGCTCAAAGCTATATTTAATATATAGTACCTCTTATAACAGAGTATATCCATCACCATCCTTATCTTTAACTAGTACAGGATAGTGCTCCAGGCTATGGTGCTCAATCTACTATCCAGGAGCTTGAGAGGAATGGAGTCCATATGGTTAGATGGCCCCCCTTCTCACCTGATCTCAATCTTATTGAGATGGTATGGAATTGGATGAAGAACTATCTTCAGGCAAATTTCCCTGAATATATGACTCTATCTGAGCTTAGGATAGCACTTAGAGAGGCCTGGGACGCTATTCCACCTAATTTTCTGTATGATCTACTAAAATCTATGCCTGAAAGGTGCCGTGCAGTCATTGAGGCAGGTGGTGGCCATACTAGATTTTGATATCATTGTGCGTGGATATAAGGGCGTGTAAATAGGCTAGAAATTCATCTTTACCTAATAAGGGAGTGATTTCCAGTGGAGCATACTAACATTATTTATGCAATATACCATAGTATATATAGATCTATGATGTCATAGTAGGCAATATATATCTTATCAGATTCGTATCTGTAATATACTATACTTAGAAAACTGTATCGGCAGATACATGGTTGGGGGAATTTTCTAGAAGATTTCATCTCGGTCGGCTGTCCTGTCTGATCTGGCAAGCTGTCAATAGCGACAGCGACTCTTCTGCATTCCTCTCCTGCATCTTGCAGTTTGGCTGCAGGAGTAAGCAGGCTCCGGCGATCATCAACGGCCAAGGTCTGACAGGCAAGACTCTATTGGTACTGTACTGCTGTTCACTGCACAAACCTTGCTCCGCTTATTATCATGGGCAGCCCCATGTTATTGAACGGCCCGTTGGGCATGAGACGGTGTGGGCTAACTGCTTACAGCATATTAGGTGAATTGGAACCATTCATTCCTTCTTGTAAGGGATGACCAATAGTTAGCCTTTTCAGCTATGATGAAGAAGCCTGTCACATGACTGCTAAGACTATTACTAATTATTTTCGCGGCGCGCAACCAAAAAATTGAGGCCTCGTCACCTGCAACCACCGCAACCACAGCCTGTCAGTCCCGGCTGATCGACCAATGGGACGAAGATGCGCAGTACGCGCCAACACCGGGTGACTTCGGCCGTACACCCGCTACACTGTATTCCCTAAGCCTATCTCCTGCCAAACGCAGCCTGATTACCTTGGGTTTCTCCCATTTGCTGAATAGGAGAAATGGACGGAGGATAATTGCTACGAGGAACCGGAAGAGCCTGTATTCATTCGTTACACGATCGCATGGAAGCTCATGATCAACCGCACAATTGAGGCCCGGGAGACCGAGCAGGACTTGGTCGTAGCCCCCAGTGAATATTGGGAGAAACACCTGGAATAGAAAATCGACGAGTTGGTGCACATGAAGAAACGTGACCGGCGTGTGCGGTCGGAACAATTGTGGTATTGTCAAACACCTAGCGGCTGCTTAGCATGCCACAAAAAGTTATAGTGCTGCCGACGGATTTCCCGAAGCACCTAGACCTGTCTACTTGCAGATTTTATATTTTATGTAGTTATAGATTAAACTATATCGAATTCACGATAGGGCATATTGTGGCATACCCGTGAATATTTGCCAATCAGCGACTGTGAAAAGGCTGCCCCTTGATAGCATGTCCAACAGAACCCTGCACCCGGTATCATTCGTGCCAGCCATGCTTCGAACACGGTCCACGATTTCGTACTCTGGCGAAGAACCCTGCGGGTAATGTAACTAAGTCCGAGTCCCGATGGATGAACGAGAACGGATAACGATATCCAAATAAAGGGGTATCGATCAGAATGTCTCTCCCTTCACCGAGGAATGACGAAACGATAGCAGCGGAATGTATGGGACCGCGTATCAGATACTTTGACGCTATCCCACAATTACCATCGGCTGTTTGGAGAGTTTGAGATATATTTCGAACAGAAGGACCCTAGCACTGAGCGCACATATGTCATCGACTCCACCGAACAAAGGCCATTTTTGCGCGATCCTCTATTTCCAGTTACCCGGGAACTTCATCTCAGTCCTGAGCTTACTATTGATCCACCTGCTAGTAAGCTTCTAAAGGTCCACTGTGCTATTGCACATATTCTGAAACTCAGCGGTGCGGGAGACTATATAGAGAGAACGCTTCGGGAGATGACTGAAATCTGCGTCAGCGCAGATGGCTCTACAGATCTAGGACGCCTTGTAAGATCACGACTGGGGGACTCCAAACGTATTAGCTGTTTACTAGCTCGATGCATGTCGAAAGTGACCTTCAGCGCTGCCTCTTTTCGCACCAATAGTATCGACACATGTTTGCAGGAAAGTATCGAAGCCCTGGTCAGGCCAAGTTCGTAGTATGGCCAATGCAAAAATTAGATCGGCCCTACTGAGCGCGGACCCCACCAAAGATGTACAAGTGGCAGGGATCGGCGCCACAGAGACAGGATATGTGATTAGGTTCAGGGACACCCAATCGGCTGAAAAGGCTCAGAACAACACTGAATGGTTGCAAGAACTAGGCAACGATACTAAGTTGGTTAAGCCTCGGTTTGGCGTGGTGGTCCACTGCACACCGACCGAAGACTTCGACCTTGAAGAAATAAGAACCATGGGATAGACAAGGTCATGGAAGAAAACGACCTCAGCAGCAAAACTTCCAAATTGAGGGCATGCATGGCTGAAGAAGAAGGATCACCCGTTAAAGACATCGGCGTCGCTGGGTATATGGCTAAACACCGCAGAAGCAGCAGAATACCTCATTGCCAATGGACTACTGGTCGGCCAGAGGTACATCGGGAGCGTGGAACCATACCGATTTGACCGGAAATGATGCCACTGTTGTCAATGATTCGGCCATCTAGCCTGGGCCTGCAAACAACAGGCAAGATGCGGATACTGTGCTCAGCAACATGAATACCGTAACTACCCTCGAGAAATGAGACCAAGATGCTTAGACTGTGATGCAGAACACCCCACCGGAGACAGGAGTTGTCAATCACCTAATCTCACTCTATCACAATGAGATCTACAAATCTCCGTCTACTACAGCTGAACATCATGAAATTCTAGGGCAGGAATGGAGGCCCTTATTAACGACCACCAGACCCCGAACCTCGACATACTCCTAATCCAAGAGCCACCAGTCACTGCGTACCGCACCCATGTTAACCACAGCGCGTGGCGACTCTATCAACCAATATATGCCGATGAATCAGCAAGACTCCGCAGCCTCCTCTATATAAGTAGGAGAATCTCAACTTCGTTACATCGCCAGATTCTCTGTAACCATCTAGATGTTGTTGTTGCGGTCAAGGTATGGATGCCTGAGGTGCAATATCTCCTCTTCTCAGTGTACATCCCCCCAGTGGTAATATACCAACCCGCAGATGCAACCACTGCCCAACTGATACTGGAAGAGATCCAAACCAGCATTCAGCTGCAATCCATGAGTATAGAGGGTCACAAAGCTCATTATCTCCGGAGACTTCAACCGCCTATCACCCGGCATGGAGCCATCGACCTGTCCACCACACCTTCGCAGAACATGCAGAAGAGTTGCTCAATTTCTTCCAAATGCATGAGCTCCAATGGTGCTTACCCCAAGCGAAACTCATCAAATGCCGTCTCTACCACGACGACTATGGGTCTGACCACCGTGGAACGTTCTCCGTGTGGACCTACAGCCAGAGCGCAGCGCAGGTCCCAAACCAAAAAAGAGCGTATGATAAGGCCGACTGGGCGAGGATCGGCCAAAGGATACTGGAAGAGATGGGCCCACTACCCAGGATTCACTCAAACTCAGACCTTAACAAAGCAGCCGAGAAACTGGTTGAGTCTACCGCTGCAGTCATTACAGTAACCAAGAGGACCCAGCACGAAAGCCGTCACCCTACTCAAAGCGATGGTTCACCTCAGAGCTTAAAACCCAACAGGTTGAGGTAAACCGGGCGCGCAGACGATGGCAGGACAGCTGCGCAACCCTGGGCATTGCCCACCTCATAACTGCGACTCTCTTCCCGGACATCATGGAATACTGGTCTGTATTGAGAAAACAATAGCAGGTTTCAACCTTCATATCACCTCTAGTACAGCTGGTGCAGCCCTAGGCCAATCCGCACTGAACCTCTTCAGAGGTCGTTCCAGAAGCTTTTGATTATATTTATGTACCCTGAATACAAGCGATGCGGGGGTTAACCATGACACCCAAGGCAACACAGAAAAGTATATCAGCAGTGTCTTTGGCCATTTTGGATTACTCAACACAACCCTTCTCGTTTTTATAGTGTCGGGCATATTATAACAGGGGAAAAATTAGCAGTATGGCCATCGACTGCCTATAAGTTGAGGGACCTTACCGAAGTAGATTGAAATTCTGGAGCGAGAATCCAGGGTAAACTTGCGCCCTGTACACTAGACAGCTAAAAAGTAACGAATGACAAGAAGCAAAGACAGCATGCTCAAAAGCATACTTCCTATGTAGACAAGCTAGAAGGAAGCAGGCGAAGCAATCCAAATGACATGATCACCTGTCTCCTGGAAGCTGCTAGTGGTGAGGAGTTGTCCACTGCCACCGGACGGGGAGGAAATCCAGGTTCAACCTGCTCTCTGGGATATAGCTTTTGATTTCTCCACCATCTTCAATTCTGGGAAGGATAATCGAAACACCCGAGCACACCATCCCAATTATGCACTGTCTCGTCTGTCCCCTTAATATTAATAGACTACCATTTAAAGCTAATCAAGAATACTGACCAAGATCAACACATCCACCATCAACTCCGGGGTAATTGTAACAGGCTTGAGTTCCCACAATGCGCACCGAACTACCGGGAGCATAAAACGCATTTCCCCTATAAGTTGAATTAGCACCCACTCATCACTACAGATTTCCCTCATTTTACCCTTTTGCGGGATAAACTCTCCGATTATACGGGTCATCTGACACCGCATAACACTCATTTATATTGAGGGCTGTCTCTGACAGAGTCCCATTTATACGCACACATTTTGCTGAAAGTATGAACGGTGCTTCAACAGAAGAGATGTCGGAACAAGTACGCGAGAAATTCCCCGGACCACCAAGGCAAAAACTTGCCCAACTGCTAATAACTACCAAGGATAAGAGCAACATGGTATAGATAAATTCAGAGTCAAGTTACCTGAGAAGCTCATGCTGGTTAGAAGTCGTCCAGCTCTTATATAACCACTGCGTCTCTGGAAGAAATACCATATTATTGAGAATCTACCCCCTAACGTAATCGGTACGCGAGCGGTCCATGTAGGCCATCGGGCCACCTCTATATGCCATAGAAAATGGACTTCAATATCTCAACCAAAGCACCTAATAAGAGCTTAATAGTAAGGCATATAGTTTATTATACTAAATAGTATTTATAGAGGCTTTTATTATGCCTTGACAAATGCTATTGTCTTGAGTAATATAAATTACAGCTGTTATTTTTAAACTCTAAATTTAAGAATATACTGTAAAATTGAATTTAAAAAAATTTTAAAAAATAAATTCTGAACTACTTATACTTAGTGATACTGTATATCTAACTTACACTTTATAATATTCATCTTTGGGCGAGATATAGAAGCCTTAACAAGGGCCCTTTTCTCTGGAATACAGAGGTGGCCCGCTCGCTGACCGATTAGTTACGTTAGTATGACTGTAAGTTACAGTTAGGGCGAGTAAATGATCATTGAAATACGGAAAAATTACGTCTGTTTTGCCGATCTTAGCAGTGGCTCTGGACCTACCCGACGGTCCGTTAAACACCCTTGACTATTCTCTTTACCCTGCAAGTTAGAGAGATTATGGCTTAGTAAGATCATCCTCTTGATACGCGCAAGTTAGATAACTGTAGAACACACTGGACCTTTAAGAGCAGGAGTGTTCATCATGGTTCAACCGTTGAACCATGCCGATTACGATTGATAATCGGCGGTCGAACTACGTAGCCTATCAAAGCAGTTATCTCAGGCGGCAGCGGCTATTATTTGGGTCTCTAGAGGCGACGCAGCCGACTCTGAGCCTAAGAGCTGCGCGAGTGTTCATCATGCTGAAAAGTTTTTGATGGTTCAGGTTCAACATGTTGAACATCTTATCGTGGTTGAACACAGCCCGTTAGTCCCTTGGCGATCATCAATATTAAGTGGTTCAGCGACTACAAAGTGGGGCTGCCAGCTAATCAGAGAGAGGTATTCCCCATTTTGTACAAAACAGTACAAAGTATCATACTCATGTTGAACCATGTTGCTAAATTTCATGTACTCATCCTTATGAAGAGGGTTGACATTGAAATAGATGAAGCCCAAGCCATACAATGACTCGAACAGAAAGCACGCGACATCTATCTTGAAAGTGGTGCCGACTCCTGAGCGCCCATCACGGCTGAATAATGTTGCCGGCATTGAGCAGTCAACATGTTGAACCATACAACGTGCGTTTCTGTCTCTCACAGTTGAACTGTGCAACTAATTTGAGGCCTCAATTTACGCATGCCGGATGAGTTTAATTATAGTTGGCCATGGTTGACTGCAGTCGAGCTAATACACATTCACTACACGCTTAGAAGTCCCCTCACTGGAAAATAAATCACTTGCCACTACTGTAGATTAGACATCAGAAAGTTATTTAACAGGGCCAAGAGTGCATGGCTTTCTGTTTTACAAATAAGTCGGTCGCACTATGTTCAAGAGTTGATCATCGCTTTGGAACCTAGTACCAGTATGCTGAACCTTCACTAGGTAGTAGCACCCACCTGGTTCAACAAGCTTAACCACAACATGTAATCCACATTAGCGACTAGTTAAAACACTAAGTAATGCTTTTCTCCATGATCATCAGCGACGTTGCTCATCCATAGTGAGACACCTCAGAGTGTTCCGTGACAAATTCTCATAAAGAACCTGTGCTAGATCGACTCCTCCTAAGATAGAGGATACTGGACGACGCATGTGCTTGCTCTAAACTCATTGGTTTCCTTTTTGCCCTTAAGCTTCCATACTTTCAGCAAGTTGACCAGTATTACCTTAGTCAAATGTAGACACGCTGGACCTTTAAGACTAGGAGGAGTGTTCATCATGGTTGAACAATGCCAACTGATGTTTTAATTTCAAAGTGTTGAACCATGCCGAATACCTTTAATAATCTATCACGGTTGAGCTACATAGGCGGTGGCCTGTACTTTTTGGTTGTACTACAGGCGACCCTGAGCCTTAAGAGCTGCGTGAGTGTTCATCGTGGTTGGAAAGTCTTGATGGTTTAGAGTTCAACATATTAAACATGCTGCTTTATCGTGGTTCAACTGGTTTAACTGGTTCAACTAGTTCAACTAGTTCAACGTGGCTGTTGGTTCATGATTGTCAATTTTAAGAGCTCCAATGAATGCCAAGAGGGGCTGCCAGCCAACCGGAGACTGTTTCCCCAATTTTTAGGGAAAATAGGACGAGGCATTGTACTTGTGTTGAACCATGCTTGCAATCTTCATCTAATCATCCTGAGGGCATCAGCAGGCTGGCACTAGATAGGCTAATAGGCCAAGCCTAAGCTGTAATGACACGAACAGCAAAGCGCGCAGTTTTATCCTGGAAGGTGGTAGGGACTTTTGGGTGTCCGTCACGGTTGAATAATGCTGCGGGCATGGATCAACATGTTAAACCACACAGCATGTGTTTGACTGTCTCTTCAGGGTTGAACCATATAACTAGGTTGAGCTACCATTATTCGGGAGGCGGGGTGTGCTGACTAGTGCAGCCTTATTTTCCCATGATAATTTGGACCTCTTTAACTTACTTCTCTATATTCTAGAATTATATTTCCAAAACATTTATTTAGTTGCGATCAATAACAAACACAAGCTGCATGACTGAACAAGTTGCACCTCAAAGCATCAAAAAATTCATTAAACTATAATGGTATGTGTGGATCTACAACAAATTCTTATAGAAGGTTAATCTCAGGGTCACACTTCAGTATCTAGGGTAATACTAGGGAGAGGCTAGTAGTAAGGGGGAAATGGCACAGTAAACATAAACAAAGCAAGAAAAGAGATAGCGCATGCCTTCCCTCGTGGGCACCCTGTCCGTTCTTAGATGCGGCCGGCATTATGTGGGTAAGTAACTCATGTGGTAACATCTCTCAATTGCCAGTGAAGTTACAGTCGCCGCTACCACAGATATAGTAGCCCTGGGTAAGGACTTTTGCCAGGCAAATAAGCATTATACTGTCTACGCAGCATAAAAAGAGCAATTCTGGAATATCATGCCTCTTGCGGGACAATCCAGGGCTGTCCTGTAATATAGTGCTGCGCTAGCAATAATGCGCTGTGCAACCAAAGAACAGTCTTGATCTCCTTTTCTATAATGGGTTCCTAAATCTGCCAGCAGATGTGGGCATGAAGGAGTACTTTAAGTTGAGAGGAATTAGACACACAGTGAGGTGCTTGCACCTTAAGCAGATTCGCAAGCCATAGTCACTATAGATCTGGCTTAGCCTGCTTCCTGTCCACATCTGTAACAATAATCAGTGGCATTGCCAAGTTTATGCGCGACACCTGCAGACATAGTTTATTTCTAGTAATTTCTTCCCAATGCTTGATTAGTAAGCTGGCAGTTCTATATTTCTTTTGGTCTTAAGTAGGTCTCCTAGCAGCACTTTTCAATACCTTTAGTTTCCTCCTCCATGGTATTACTCTCTTAAGAAATAGGAGCATACTTACTGAGAGAGTCTTTAGCACAAATCTAGAGCGACATCTATAGCTCCATGGGCAAGGTGATGATGAGACTTTCTTCTATAGTTCACATCCAATTCATAGGTTTTTCGGATCGGAGTGAAAATAAAAAAAATGCCAGCAAATATTAGAGAAAAAGCTTACTGGATAAGATTCAAGGTTTAGAGCAATTAAATTTGCCTGGAGAAATTAATAGCATTGTCCATATATCTATTTCTTTCAATCAAAATGGCTGTAATGAAGATGTTGCTCATAAACAGTTTCTGTAACTCCACACCTACTTAATCCCCCTGACATATATGAGGGCATTTAGAAGCATATATATGTACCCCATTAGTTGTTGGTGCAAGCAGAAAGTAAATTATACCGCCATGCACTTTGCGCTACCCTTAATTTAGTTCTTGTACTTAATGTGCTTGGAGTTCCTAGAGAGTTATTAAGAGGTGCTGAGGTTGTGAGAGGTGCTGAGAGGTACCAGCACTTTATTCCTTATGTCCTGCCCTTCAGTGCATAGCACCATATCCCTGAATATGCTCAGGTGATGCCTTTCGGCTATCCCCAACACATTAATTATTTCTTAGGAGATTAGGATACCCCTTAAGCTGGAAATAGTGGAGTATCCATTAGACATAGGGTTGCTATGTTTTGAATTTGTATCTCCTGTATAATTAAGCTTCCGCTAGATATTGACTCTCAATAGGGAGCCATGGTGAGAAGCAGCGAGGGTGGTCCATCAGCAATACCTAGAGAAAACCATCTCTATATCTGGTCAGCCTATCTTTACTAACACAGGCGAGATAAATCAGAGAGTAAGCTGGATTTCCTTTAGTTAAGTATCAACTATCACTGTGGCCAACAACGCAGAAGGAGAATAATTACTATGAGGGTTGTAGCCTGGTAGGTTGACAATTCTATATATATATATGCTCATTCAAATGGAGTTGTTCACCACTAACCAGCACCATAACTACAAGGCCAGCTCTAAAGAGACTACAACAGGGACAAAAAGGTTTCCTAGTATAGTATCTGTGACTGAAAATCATAGCTTGTCGCAGTGTACAATAGTTAATAGTAGAATATTATTTTTTGGAGCCGCTGCCTAATCCATCATCATTTGAACCAGTCCCAAAGTTGCTTAGTACCCATCTCTGAAGATTCCCTCCTAACTCTCTGGATTGCACAGATTAGATAGCCATGATATTTATATTAAAAGAATACAAAAGTACAAGCGACTGGAAACTGTAGAATAAGATTAAATCTAAGTTTTAGGGGAGCAGCTACTTGAAGAGCAGGCTTTTAGATACTATACTGCAACCCCGCTCCTCTCTCATTCTGGGCTAGTTCAGAGAATTCTTTCTCTAGCCCCTCTCTGTCATTATCAGATGATAGGGGGGTGGGCAGCAGGGACTAGATACTCTTCTGTGCTAATAGGAGGCCCACCTTCCTGTTTATGCCTAAAGTTAAACAGATAAGGGTGTGGGCGCCGGCTGCAGACCCAGTTCTAGCGCTGCACTAGGCTGATCCTGTCCATAGGTCCAATGGTTTCAATTCGCACAGCCGTCTGCTGATCACTAGGCCATTGTTTTGTGGCGTGGCCTCTCCTAACTGGATAACTCTGGTGCCCCCTACTGTCTATTTCTTTTCCCCCATTGCAACCTACAAAACTCCCCTCTCTTTTCTTGTTCTCATCCTCTGGGGTTTATGCTGGACATCATCCACTCTGCCACTCTAGAGAACTGCTCATTCCTCCGCTGCCTCTTCTGTTTGATTTTAAACCCTATATGCCTCATGCACTGCTGCGGCGGAGCCGCCATCATTTAGGCATCAGTTCTCCCTTAGGTGGATGCGGGCACTTCTGTGATGGGCAATAACATCATTGTAATGGTGGCCACTGATTAGTGCGATGATCTAACCGCCCAAATGGACTGTTGACCTGCTGTACCTCCATGAGCTCCTCAACAGAGGCTGGAAACCCTCTGATGGTGCAGAAGCCCATCATGCCACTGAGGCCTAATCAGATCATCTCATGGACGCTGACTACAGGGAAGGAAATGCACTTCCAGTAATAGCCATACATGAAGCATCCATTATGTTTATTTACAACACCCAGGTCGCAGCCCTACCACAGCTGAAAGTGAGCACTGGTGTACTCTAGTTCTGTCTGGCGGACAATACTGGGGGCATCAAATTTGCAGCAGAGGATGGACCCATGACAGCAGTAAGACCCATCAATTTTCTCAAGTTCTCCGTCGAGCTCAAAGAAGAATGTCTTGGCCAGCCAGGCTTAGATGAGCTCATTGGGCACTGTGTACGCAAATTCCCGGAGTGAATTAAGGGCGCAGATGTTGTCGAGCTCAGGGGCTTTTCTGGGAATCTGCTGGTCCAGTTAGTATATGCTCCCTTTGATGCCGGCGGGCACAGTGTCCAGTGCGTCCTGCCACCCTCGCCAACTATTGATGGCCAGGGAGTGGAGAAACGTCTGGAGGGCGCAGTCAATGAACCCGTCGCGCAGCCAGCGACGGCCTGGCTCTGCCGTCCGGGGTGCTTCATCAACAGCATAGCCAGTCCTAACACTGATGACGAGGTCCGGCTGTTTGCAGGCAGGCCAGATAATCTTACTCTCGCGAAGGGCGGTCCGCAGGGGATAGTTGGCCCTAACGCCGCCGTCCTGAAAAGTGCTGATTCTGGGGAGATACTTGGGCATGAAATACCTGCTCTGATCAGTCTTACTGATGTCTGGAGTGAGTGGATATGTACCCTAAGGCAGCCACACTGCACCTCACCCTGKATTACGCAGTGGATGAGGTTAGCACATTCACTAGAAGCTGTGGTACAAGGGGAATGAAGGTAAGTGGCCTGAACAGTAGTCTGATAAAGGATGAATCAACAGGGAGAAGCACAGGTACTTAATGCATGACGCTTAGATAAAGAAGGGATAAAAGGCAAACACAGGAGGATGACAACAGTGGAGGAAGGAATAAGGCAGAAGTATAATAACAGGAAATGACAGCAGGCGACCAATGGGGGCATGTACACCTCCTATAGGAGTGGCTCCCGCTCTTCCGGTAGGAAGAGCTTGTATGCGGATTGCATCCGGGCATAGCTAGCACCGCGGTAGTTGCAGAAGAGGCCAAGCAAGCTGTTATTGTCAACCTGACTAGCGGCCAGAGCCACATGGATGCCAGAGACAAGCAGGGCGGCGGGGCCGAATAACCAGCGTGCGGGATCGAAGGCCTGCTGCAGTGCCTTATCAAGGGTGTTGGAGTTATGGCGGCTGTCAGATATCCAGGTGGTCAGAAAGTCCCACGTCTGCGCCAGGATTGTCTGCCGCAGGGGCCAAGGTCAGAAGATCTGCTATGCAAGAGCCCTGAACTTAGTGTGGGCCACAGCTGCAGGCCTTCCAAGGTCGATGATCTCAGACATGATTACCGCGCCTACAGTAAAGGAATTAGTTACCAGCTGGGCCTTAAATTATATGCAACAAGAACCTCTTACTGACACTAGTTCCTATATTCAGGTCGAAGGCCTCGCGAAGTCCTTAGGAGCCGCCAATGCGCTCCTTAAGGGCCATGAGGAATCCCAAGGTAACAACGCCGCGAACGCCACCGCCGTCGAGGGCAAGAATGGTCGGCTGTTTTATGGGGGGCAGCACCCAGATGATGCACAAAAAATGTGCTAGGCACAGCGGGCATAAGCGCAGCTCAAAGTGATACTCGGCTCCCTGACCGCGGACACCAAAGATCTGCACGCAGACATCGCATATGGCATGCTTGCAGGGCAGGATATGCTCCGGGGCTTGATGTAGGCAAAACAGACAGATATAAGTAGAATGCACGCCGGACCAGAACGGGGCATTCTCGCGCAGGACGGTTCATCAGATCCGAGCTGTAGTGACGCTGGCAGAGAGGGCTTAAAAGAGCGACACAAACCCAGCCTCCACAAGGGGACTGAAGGTGCTTGCAGATAAGGACTTGGATATAGAGCAAGCTGCGGCGCAGTCTGCGGCATAGAGGGTTTGGAACATTACCCTAGGCTCAAATCCTGGGTTTGTCAATACTCAATGCCCTACTATCTGACAGGAAGACAAAATAAGAAAGAAATGGAAGGGGAAGAAATGAATAAAGGGGCAAGAACGAGGAAACAAGTAGTTAATGAGCGCCTCAGCTTCATCCTATGCAGCTCACCATGCATGCCTGGTGGGTAGGCGTCCATGAGCAAAGCTGACGCGACATTGCTAATTACAGTTTCGGGAGCCGCCCCAGCATATTTAGTAGTATCCAAGAAGAGCCGCAGATACCATAAGGCCTGGTCTTTAGGGGGCCGATCAGGTTAGCATGCTCGGATGCAGTCGAACGGGACCGTAGGTGTTCAGGCGACGTGAAGCAGTGACTTGCGCCAAATCCAGTTGAGGTAAATGGCAGAGAAGAGCTCATGGGCCTCGCGCTGTGTGAGGTATGCCTTATCTAGTTCCTGTAAGAGCAGTCGCCACAGCGGCTTAAAATGACTTACTGGGGATAAGGGCACGCGGTTATATAAGTCTAGCACGCGCACGGAGGTGACCAGGCTTGGGACAGCGACTGCTCGCAGGGTGCTCTCCATGGTCTCTGAGTGATCAGCTGCAACTTATGGATCGGTCAAGACCATGATGAGCTGCGGCCGTGCAATGAGAGTTGGTTTAAGACTGTTGCAGGACAGCGCTGCGCTCCATGCAGTGAAGAGGTTCTTAACTTAAGAGATGCCACTGATATCATCCGTGAAGAGCGTCCAGGTATCAGCGCGAGGGAGGAGAAGGTGGTGGTAGAGCAGACCTTGGATCTCCTGGTAGGGCCGGCCGGTGCTGTTCTGGATATAGTAGCAGTGAAGCAGGGCCCCTGAATGAGACTTGGCTGTTGGCCGCGAAAGACTGCCGTTGATGAAGATCACTATATGGGGGTGGGTGACTGGGGCATAATGTAGCCGGGCAAAGCCCAGTCCGCACTGTCAGCCGGTGTTGTTATGGGGATATAGTGACCGGAGTGCCTAGGCCTTGGTTGTCCTCCTAATAAAGAGGTGAATTAACAGATACTGATTTTGAGGATGCTCCATCTCCGCGAGCAGTCACGCCATGCTACCATTATTGGTGACGGCCCAGCCCCCCACTTCTGACTCCAATCCTAACCAGGCCGGCATCTGTAAGCACGTCAGGGCGTGTAAGACATGGACCTTACCTGTACTTACTTGTCTGGAAGCAATATCTAGTTATCCTCTAGGTTTCTGTTCATTCGGCGCATGCTGGCTTTGCGGTGAACTGGGTCTATAAAGGTGGCTGGGAAGAGCTCTCCACCAAGAAATTCTTATGCCCTCATGCAATGCCGTTCTGGATAAACAGCCCTATATAGCGCGGCTGCCCAGCCTAAATGTGGTCCTTTGCTGCTTCCCATGGGATGCATCAGGGAGGGTGCCTGAATGCAGCAGGGACCTACTATTCCTGTCCTCCTAGAACTAATAGTAAGCACTTTCTGGATTGATGACTATTACAGAAAGAAGGGCCAAACAAAACTATTTCTATGAAGCTCTATATACAGGGGGCATATTTTACTTGAGCTAACGATGTCAGCAGGAAAGAGCGGTGGACTGAGGGCGGGCCCTAATTTCTCTGATCAGGGACAGAGGAAGACAAAAAAAAGAAAGAGGCAAAAGGAGTAATATAAAGAACAGAACAGATGAGCCACAACTCCATCGCTAAAGTATATACAACTATTGTATATAGACGGCATGTGGCACCATAGTTTAGAGGGTGTGCAGAAGGGAAGGGGGTGCCAGGGGCAGGGATGATGTGCGATAAGGACATCTAATTAAATAATGATCGCCTAGCGGTTGGTTGTGGCCCAAGGTAGTGCGTATATGGCGGCCCATCCTGAAATAATTAATGACTGGCTTCTCAGGGCTAGCTGTAGATCGGTCTGGCCGGGCCATTCAATTATCTCTATGGCTGATGTGGGAGCGCAATTATATTAAGAGGCGGAAATCCGGCCAGGGCAGTTTCCTTGTCACTAATCAGTTTATCAGTGGATACAGTATTACAGATAGAAGATGATTCTGACTGATGAAGGTAAGTGATACAGGACTTTATTACCCCATCATCGTCGTTCCTGGATTCCTTCTTTGGCTTCTTGGTTGCCTGTTAGACCAACTCTCCCAGGTTTAAGACCTTTCCGCTGGATGTAATGGGCGTGGAGGGCGCAGGGATTCTAATCACTAATAACTGAGAGCGCCCTTCATTTGGCTCTTGGCAGAGGCTCTTTAAAGTCAATGGAGGCTTAACAGGGGAGATCAGCCATTTAATTAATTCTCGAAGGCTCGCATCATTGTTCCCAGCCAAGATAGATATTATCAGCGCTGAGATTTTGATCTGCAGCAGCTGAGTGCAGCCTGCCTGCTTAACAGGCCAGTCTAACTCTTGCAGGAGGCTCTTTGAAGGGCCCTTAACAATAGCTATTAGTTCAGGACTTGAGGGCACGCTCCATTTAGACCGCCGCCTTAGATGCTTTGCCTTTCTGTACGGCTTGCTGACAAGGCTTGGGCTGCAGACCCTAAGAACTTTATCTTTGCTAAGTCCTGCCTCCACCCTGCGCGGCATAGGTGTGGCACCTTCTGCTTGATGGACAGACTGAAGTGCACTTAGCTCCTTTATCTTCTATTTCAGTTGCCAGCGCTCCATTTTAGAGCGTATAGCTTATGCCCCTCGAGCGGTTCTGACATTTTTCCTCCACCAGCGCTCAATTTTGGTCCACAGGACCTTCCTCTTTCTCTGGTCCACAATCTGGGCCAGCTTAGCTTCCTTATATTTCACCCAGGTCTCTGCGCGCGGCATGGCTGCATAATGTCACTCTGGCTTGGTTGAAAGCCCCAGTGAACAGAGGGGCTTGCTTTGGCAGTCTAAGAGAGCACTGTGAATATACTCAGTTTTAATCGCAAATCACTCTCTTCAGTATATAAATGAGCAGGGAGGAATAAGAAAGGCAGGCAGCACAAGGGGAGGAGAGGAGCAGGTCAATTTCTTATATCCCTCACTGGGTCGTCCAGCCGTGTTCAGTCATCCTCTTAGTAGTTGGCTCTTCGGGAGCAAGTAGTTCCACCCATGCAGCAGACCTATTCAACCCCTGCGCCGCAGAACAAATAACAGTTCAACCTATTCTACAGAATCACTCCGTGAAATCAGCCGACTCGGACTTGGGTTGGGGAGGGAGGATGAGCTAGGGGGTTGTGGTCAACATAAAGCTAGTGCAGAGCTAAGTAAGCCAAGGCCTGCACCCTGGGCCCCATGGCATTATTAGGCCTGTGCACTGGCTGAACGCTAGAGGGCCAGCCCACAAATTCAAACTGCCCGCAATTATTTAAGGGGGATCAGGCACGCACGCGTCGCCCTTGTATGTAGCGCCGTCCCTGACTCCCAGCCATGGATGATATTGGTTGGCTTAACCAGGGGGAGGCAACTCTGTTCAATGAAAATACCGGCTGGAGGCAAGTGGAGTGGTAGTGGTGTTAGATATAGGTTTATAAATGAAAATAGGCTAGCTCTGCTCAGATGCTACTGTATTAAGGGCTGCGTGTATGTTTATCCATGTTCACCATTTAATTTCCCCTGGTGAACCAGAGTAGTTTACTGTGGTAGAGAGGAGGCTTACTTCCTCTGTGTTTTTTCTTCCTTTATCCTTTGGTGCATCATATACTGATAGTAAACAGGCTTTTTGTTTTGTTTCTCTGTGGCTACCTCCTTTATTAAGCTCAGTCACGCCTAATCATCGCCACCAAGTCTCGTGCTCCTGTGATGCCTACTAAGTGCTATATCCCCTCTCACCATCAACCAGACCGCCAATCCTTGCGCTAGAGTGATGATTTGGATTATTCTGATGAAGGCAACCACTCACGGGCCAGGGCGCTGGACAAAGCCTTAGAACTAGATGATGATGCAGCACAAGAGACTCTCAAGGGCCATGCGGCCAAAGCCAACTTTAGAGCCGTGGTAGGCGATCCTTCCTTGCCTTACTTGAAAAGTCCCACTGACAGATGACAGCTTGAATGACTGGCGCCCAGCAGGGATCGGCAGACACCAGAGGTAGTAGAGGTAGTGACTCATTTTACTGAACTTTTCATAGATCTTGTCACTGGGTTTAAACTTATACTAGAGCGCGTGCCGCCTAAATATACTGGAAGAATCCTCCGGGAACTATAAGAGCACTAGCACTTGGATCCAAAGCTGTTTTGACTGGTCACCAAGGAGAACATTTTTGAGAGTGCTATACCGCTACACAGAGCCTCTGCGATGTGAAGTGAAGGAATACTAGCCCCTGTTACTCCAACCAAGATATCTGTTAAGTGGCCGGCATCTTTGGACATACAAATAGAGAACCTGGGCGGAAGAGGGAGACTGGAGAAGGAGAATATGGAGAGGCATATAAGGCTTTATAGGAAAGATGCTGGCATAGTGGAGACGGGGGCAGAAACACTCCCCACCAGCAATCTTTAAAGCAACACCACCGGACGCTCTTCGATGCAGGGTGTGCAAAGTTCCGTCACACGCATTGTCCTATTCAGTAGCTCATCTACAGCAACTGGTCTGAGCAGGTAGATAAACGCTGCAGTGCAGCTAAATCCAACTGCTTTGCCCGCAGTTCCATCAGCTGAACTGTTAACAGGGCCTCCGCCTGCTCTGATGCCCAACCTTCAAGCCTCTATACCACTATCTCAAACTAGCGCTGTGTCCAACCGTCTGCCAGCGCATTCAATGGCGCCTTCAGTGCCGCCAGCAACCTAGGACAGAATTGCTGGCTGTCTGCAAATGTTAGTGGAGCGGCTTCCTCCCCCTGCTGGATCCGGATATCTTCCCACTGGGCCTCCTAGAGCAAGCAGCATCCTGTCAGCTGTGCTGTAGCTGCCGCAGCTGCCGGAGCAGCCGCCGGTTAAACAGAACATTGCGCCGGTGCTGGGTGATATCTATGCTCCTCAAGCCAGCCAGCTGCCTCAAGGCGCTGACATGCCTACGGAGGGATGGATGAGCTTTATAATGGATGATGGACATCTGGGAAGCCTGGAGTTAGACCCCGGCATAGGTTTTTAAGGTTCCTGTATAATTCTACTTTCACATTTTTTTGTACTATATCCCTGGCCCTCCTGGTAACAGTCCTGTGAGTGAGGCATCACTCCCATTGCCCTAGGCTCTAAAGTATAGTGTCGCATCGTTTGTGACGCCTTCCTAATCTGTATAGATCCTATGGTGTCTGTCCGAGGGACGCTACAAAGCCATGTCTGACCGTATTTCCCGCTGGTGGGTCGAGTATATCATGGACTTTGTGAATGCGGCCCCTCATTAGGACTATTCAGATGGTAACTCTAGCGGTAAAGAAGGCAGCAAGCTCGCCCCACGGCAAAACTCGCCCTCGTCAGCCGGAGGTCGCGCGCCTTTATTTCAGTCTGATGATCCATCAGGCATCAACCAAACTGAGGACGCTTTCACGTGAGTCACCCCCCGTTTAATGGTGCGGCGTGCCTTGCTACTAACAATCTCCCAGCTACAGGGAGGAGATCCAGTAAGTGAGTTGCGAGAATTTCCATACCCCTGGTGAGTCTGACCGGAAGGCAGCCAACTAGCTCTTAAACTTGTAGAGTAAGGTGCCCTGCAGATCCCTCCGAGAGTAAGTCTCCAAGATGCTAACCAGTGCTAATAGGAATGGAGAACGCTCGCGACCACCAGGTAAAAGGCCCCTGGGACTTCCCTTTGACTGATTAGGAAGACATTGGACTGACCATCCAATGACAACTCAAGGGCGTGCCTTGAGCGGTATGTACGGAACCCAAGGGGCCGGTTTAAGGCTTGGCTAGCATTTCCATGGGTGGTGTCTAATGGGCTTATTTCTTACCCTCGTACAGACAGAGAAAGGAGACCGATCAAATCGTGGCACAGATCACGGACATACAGGGCCAACTGAAGGAAATCCGGGAACAGAACAGGTATGGCCAGACGCGTCCGCAGCGAAGACGACCTGACAGCTGATCATCGCCGCCAGCGCACGGGACAGTTACCTGAAGCAGGTGTGGGATCATGTGAGGAAGCTAAATCAATGGGCGGCGGAGGCCCGGGAGATCATTAACGGGAAGAGCTTACCATCACCTGACGAGGGCGGGTCGTTGGATGTGTAACGGGACTAATGTCCTGTAGTGCGTCTTTCGGTAGCTCCTATCTCAAGGAAAATCGTTGCCATCTGCAGAATGGCGTTTATGGGTGGAGCGTAGGGTGAAGTGCGAGCTCAGGCACTCGTTTTCTACTGGCCCTTATCCAGGGGCTGGGCCAGGATGTATATGGCGCCGCCAGGTCTCCCCTCATATAGTCCAGCCATTGAAGATCTAGATTCTTGGCCTGCTTGCTAACCCATTAGCCAACCACCTGCGCCTCCTTGATTGGCCGGACAAAGTTCGGCTCCAGCGGATAGACAATGGAATCAAAAGTACCTGTTGGCGAGCGACGTGCACTACTGTTAGCGCTTCGGCGTTGTTTTCATTCGTGAAAGAAGCATGTGTGTGGGCCTGCCCAGCCGCCCATCTGGGGATGGCCCGACCGGTTAGTGTCAGGGGTGGACACAAGCGCCCGTGGTCTCGTGCGGCGGATCTCGCATTGCGTCGATCGTGTCTACGGAATGGCGATAAACTGTGCCCAAGCAATGCCGATATATTGCCTGCATGGACGTTGATACAACATTACCGACTCACCCAGCCAGTTAACGTAAAGGATGCTCATGCGTCACAGTGGCATGCTGATCTGAGCCGCTCGCTATTGCTGGAGCACTGTTGGAAAACTTTTGGGCGTCATGTGGAGACAGGGCGGGCTTCTCCGAAAGTGCAGTGGGCCCATTGTCGAAGAGCGAGAGAGTTCAAAAACACGAGCGGCGAGAACGGCGCCACCGATGTAACCATGGCAATGGCCTATGCGTCATTACGGGACGACATGAGCCTCAGTAGCCCGCATAGAAAGGAAACGGTCATTGTAGAATAGTCACAAATAGCGCTCGCCGTCAGTTTTAATTGTCAACGGAAGGGAACATAGGAAAAAATCTATTCATTAGGGAGAATTTGAGAAAGGGCAGCGGTGTCATAGATGTCGAATCTCCCAATATGCTGAGCTAGGGCTAAACTCTAAGCACACGGCAACTGCGCTTTGATGTTTCTAGGATAGACTTGAAGTCAAAAATGCATCCGACATATCCGGCTACATCTAGCTAGTCTCTAAAGTGCAGCGAGTAGCGCGGAATAGTTATCCTCCGTATCGGTCTTGTCTTCCGCCGTTGTGCTATGTTCCACTCCAGTTTCAGGGCAGCTCCTTGTGTCATGCGGCCCTTACTCACGCCACACCAATCCAAATCAAGGTACCACCCCTGCTGAAGGCGCGGGTGACGCTGTTTTGATTTGCGGTGTAGAAAATTCTCTGAACGCACTCACTAAGTATCCCTGAATGAGATCATCGAAGTATTGTAAGTCATTGCCTCTGGGTACCGCGGACTAACCACAGAATCACGCCCTGTAGTCGATTATTGTCTTTCGATGCATTCTATTGGAATTGACGTATAATTAAGCTACTGAGTACTTATTTCGTGCGCTCTTACGGGTAAGGGGAAATCTAAAGTACTTGATTGCTTCCTTCTAAGTGCTCCGCAAACACTTTCTGCATCGGTGGGTTGTAACATCTTTTTACTTCACAGTATCTGTCTGCTACACCTCCTGGGGCTATTCAGGTCCTCGACACTGCACAGTATCCCACTGCTAAAATGAACCGCAATGGTGAAGGGAGTACACACCTAGGCTCCAGTGGCTGAGGGACTTCCTTGCCGTACTGTACGCCTCAGTTACCACAGGGAACTTCAAATTACCAACCAAAAGGCATATCCTCTTCTTATGCATTCAAACAGTGTGCAGCCCTATTGTACGTACTCCTTTGCTTCTCGTAACGGCACAACGATCTCTGCTTCAATTGCACTCCTCTCCTCATCTCTGGGCGTTTGCCGTATTATCGCACGTATCCTTAATGGTTATCGACCATGCACTTTAAAGATTCAGGAGAGGAAGCTCCGTGAAGGTAATATGATAGTGGAAGTTAAGGCAGAAGGAAAGAGGCCATAAATCTCAGCAGACTGAGCAATCAACGGTTTCACTCGAGGCGTCGCTGACGGAGGTCAATTTTCGAACTGTCCTCCCATCCCTGCCGATAAGCGTGGGCGTCTCGAGCCGTAACTGGACGTGACCTTTGGTGATATAGCTTTATGTTGTTTTCCTTGATGAAGTCATCTGCAATTTGTTCTGAGGTGGCGCGAAACCGCGTCAGCTGCATCTCAGACGCCCACGGTGAGGGCAATGCATCTTCATTCGTTGTAGGGGCGGATGAAGAAGCAGACAATTTCTGTTCAGCAGAGGACAGGGGAATACTGGCAAGGCCAGAAATTCCATAAGATTCTTGCTTGATGACTGTTTCAATATTGTCATCCACGCCTCGCATAGTGTCTATAGCACTCTTGTTGTTCTCGTTAAAGTCGGCCTCTCCCCCGCGGTCACTAGACTCATAAATATCAAAAAGCTCGAAAAGGGTGTCGGAGTCGTCAAAGAAGAAATCACCGCAAAAGCTATCCTMGGCTTTGGCTCCAACAAGGTTGATGTCTAGTGCAGGCAGGGTGTAGAGTCTATCAAGTTGCTGTTGGCGCTCCATCGCTCTGGCGGCGACGATATCCAGCTCCTTTCGCCTTACGTCCTCAAGCTCTCTCTTCTTCTCGCGGTTGGCCATGGCTACCAGCCCATCGGCAACGCCGATACGATAGCTAAAGGTAGGCGAACCGCCTTTGTAGGAGCAGGCCCAGTCAAGGATCTTATTATGGGCCATCTCAAACGCCGATGCCGCTGCGACTGTATTTTCCGCGATACCGTAAAAGGTCCATTGCATGGATGAACCATAATCTGTTGAGAAGCATTTGCAATCGAAAAAAGTGCACATGGCCTTGGCCACCTTGCCGACGAAGCTCTCTTTAGTAACACGCTTTGAGGAGTCAGTATGCCTAATGGACACCACACTTCTTCCCCCATATTTTGCCTTGCTCTTGTCAAGTTCGCTAGCCAATAGATCCGCCTGGGTGACATTATACTGGGTCATCATTTTGTGGGCGACAAATAGGGCGGCTTTGGCTTCCGACTCCGTGGAGCTGCTATGAGCAGCTCGTTTTAGACATTTCTGAATCTTCTCAAGGATACCTCGGTCCAAGGTCTCGGTCGCTTCTCTGGGTCGCTCCTGGGCGGTTTCGGTCACAGTTGCCTTCTGCAGCGGTGCCCTTGATTTTCGCTCTTTCCGAGCAAGGCCGCGCTCCGGGGGTGGCATTGGTTGACCGGTTGTATGTATATTATAACGGTAGATAAATGTATGCGTCTGTGCATCGAAGCCACAGGGCGGATTGGGACGGGCTTTTGAATAGTTATATGACTATTGAGTGGCCCCTAATCTGCCCTAGTCTTGGGGCTAAGGATGCGTGCAACCTGTCCGCGTTGCAGGTGTCTGTTACCTAGACAGAAACTGTTATCACGACAGTAGACCACTTCCGGGCAACCGACAGATAGGCTTGAGCCAACAGCAAAAAGCCATGCTAGGGGTAGTGTTCGCTCTGTTGCTACAAACAGATCACCTGTCATTTCTGTCTCTGTATCTCAAATCCAAGTTCCAGACAACTGAGCGCACACTGGACAGTTCAGGGTGTCCCATTGATTAGGCCATCTGGATGTTGTCATCAATAATGATCGTATGCAGTTGGTTGAGCATTCGCCGCTGGTTAGAAAAGAAGAAATTGTTGGACCAGTCATCAATTTCTTATTGCTAGTCAATCTTAAGCTCCGGTTGCTAAGGACTAGCAGGACTGAGAATGACTTCGCGTGAACAAAGTTGTTAGCACTTAAGTGTTCACCGTTTGCAAGACATCGCATGTTGCACTCACAATCCCCACGCCTCCTCGTGTGATGACGTTCGTACGCAAGTCGCTGAGGCTGAGCGATGGATCGAGATGTTTCGAATTCCTACGCTAATAGAAGCTAAGTCACTCGCCTGTGTCTAGCTTGATGGGAGTCCGCAACTACTGGTCTGTCATCGGCCCATGCAGACCTGAGTCCAGTGTAGCTTCTCCGTACATAACTCAGAGACAGCAGTTGAGCTTACCAGACTGCTGGTCAATTTTCTCTTCTTGCTTGTCGACCCTTTCACTACTGCTGCGGATGGCTCCCCAAGGATATCTTGGATGAAAATGTGGATGCCGCTATGATCTCTGGACTTTACACAGTGACTGGAGTAATTTAATGGTCATACGAAGTAGTTGATGGCTAAAGATCGAGGCATGCGATCGCTTCAAAGCAATGAAAAGCTCCGAGCTGGTGAAACAGGCGCCGCCCTTACCATTGGCGTGCGCGGTATTCTGCAAGAACAGGCGCCCACATTTCGATCGGTCCCAACCCTCATGGACCGTTAAGGTCCAACCCAGCCACAAGTGTCGCACATGCCCATCATCTGCCTGGTTTCCCTTGGGCTTGGGGATACCCTTCTTGAATTTGTGAGACGTCCGCTGAGTTGGAAGGGAGATAAATCTCGCGCGAGGTGGTTGATGAGCGGCAGGGGACTCGGCCACTGCCAACCCAGGCATTCCAATTCTGGATATCGTTGGGGCAGTTTCCAGAAATCGCTTTTCCTCTCAATGTCAAAACCCTGTTACCCCTTCTCCACAAAGTGACTTCTACGTCTCCCGTTGCACCATTGAACGGTGCACTCCCGTGATAGATCCCCTTGCCACTGCTTGGTTCGCTTCTCCATGTCCCGCTTTGTGTGACGCCACCAATGGTCACTTCGGCCACGGCATATTCTGTAAGTATGGCGGAGTAATAGATACGATCCTTAGTCACCTCTTGAGGGCTCAATTCAATTTGTCCATGACTACGCGTGTTCGCCGAAGTTCCACCCGCATCACACGCAGCTCCGGGAGTTGTGCGATACCATGTGACCAATAACTCCTCTTTCACTGCAGCACTACCATTCTTATAATTACTGACGATAAATGGCAGTATTATCCGCCATCCGTCATGCGGCATGCCCTCGGCGTAATTAAATGGCGCCTTACCCGTTTTAAATACCCCATATCCGCCCTGATGAAGTGGTCCGATGTAATGAGATTCACCGTAGTCATTCCACGAAATGATCTCCACAAATTCGGGCCGGACAGAGAAGACCTCTTGCCAGCGATCATACCATAGGTCGTCCCCGCGCCAAAGCCAATTCTTGCCATAGCCGGGCAGATTTGTATAGAACCATGGGGAGACAGGCATCATGTAGGCAAGTCCTCCCGTCTCCTGAAGAAGTTCCATATAAGACATGTCCACTTGCGTGTTCATATCTTGTGAACCAGACGGCCAGGCGGCCCAGCTAAAGAGCCCATCCACGAGGCCATAGCCTTTTTCCAACGCTGCCTTGACTCCTAGTGAAGACCAGTCGGGAATAAAGAAGCAATCTGTGCTGGCTTTGATATTTTTCCATTCTTCTGCGTTCTCCGAGCCCTCAAAGGTAGATGCAAATGGGTGTCCATTGACGCAATAGTAGGCCTCGTTCATTCTATATTGCAGCAACAACCCAATCACATCATGTTGATTCCAGGGCCCACGGGCGACATAGTCAAATGAAAAGAAAACCTTAAATCTCGCGCTCTGAGCTGCAGTAAAAGCCAGTTGTAATGCATGGCCGTTAATCGCGTCATCGGCCGCGATATTCAGTGCGAAGGCGTCCACTTGGGCATCTTGCGCTAACCTTATGTGATCCGCCCAATCAGTGATTGTGAAGTTAGCTGCGTTTGATACCTATGGAGTGCGTTAGAACAGGAGATGAGTGTTCGGGAAGTGGTTCGCACTAGAAAGTGGGCGAAGACAGCCGCAGCCTGCGCCCTCCCTGGGATTACGACCGCCCACAACAAGATAATGGCGAACCTCATACAGATGCCAGAGATGCTTAACACTGGTCTCGGTAAGAGGCATGGATAACGGTAGATGTCTCTGGAGGTTATGGCGTTACTGCGGGAGTGATCCATCGACATATTTTGGCATTGCAGCAGTCACTGCAAGGACTGATTTTCTGTCACAGAGTCGTCTAGTTTTGTACCTTTCCTCATCGCTGTCACATGAGTCCAGCCTCCGGATTTGTTCCATTCTCTTTCTCTGCGACTTCGGGATTTTCATTCGGGGGGGCACCTTGTATGGCGCAACAAAGCAATCCAGTGAATGGGGCCAGTTTTTCCTCCACACGCGCGATACACACGCATCAACTTTCTGATTTACTCTCAACTTTAATCAGGGTACCAACAATCAGAGGGCAGTGCAATGCAGCTCCAGTTGCTGTTGGATAGGGCTCTCCATAATGATATATAGCGCGCAACTTTCTGGTGGTCCTACTGGATCATTGAAAATACGTAGCAACCATCTACGGTATTTCCTCCATATCCAGTAGAGATTACCAATTCCTTGTATAGATATGCTAAAGATAGCGCCGCCTATCTAATGCCGATTTGGGTACTGTAGTACGGAAGAGAAGGTTTCTGAGTATGCTATATCGTGACGTCAGGCAACTCCAGCATATTAAGCAAGCATAAAATGGTCGGAAAACACGAGTCCGGGTAGCGTAGGTTGATACCTCCTAGGGTTTATGACAAGAGGCGTTTGAATACAGGGATATATAGCTATGCTTGAGCGTCCTCTCTCAGAGCTGAAATCGTGCCTGCGCTGCCGCACTGCCAGATCTTCCGGGATCCGTACTTGCTATAAGCATCAAGCTTTGGCCATCGAAAACAAATCACCGTGAAATTTGCTATGCCTCTAGATTGTACGGTGGAACAGAACTGATTGTCAATAAATTCGAGTTGTAATAGTGTTAGTTGGAGCATGTCGAGCTGCTGCAGCAGGCTTTGAGCTAATGTATGCATGGCCATGTTGTAGAATACGATATCAGATGCAGATGGGACTCGAACGATACACTTTCGGAGGAAAACCTGGGTGTTTATCAAGCGGAGGTTCAAGCAGCCTCATTGTCGGCCAAAAGCTCAGTCTGAACCCGCTGCACGTGGGCGTTCGGAGTGAACTTCTTCCGTAGCTGACGTGGCAGCAAGGAGCACCAAGGTATCCATCCCCGTTCAGCCAATCAATTTCTCAGTTGCCAGGATGGCAGACGATAATAATGCAGCTGGTGCCCTGCCAGGTGAGAAACGAGTCAGAACTCCTCCAGAGACACTGGTAGCCAGAGTGTAGCGCCTATTCGAGATAAATCGGGATAAGAAACGGAAAKGTGACAAGGATGCCTATTCGCGAACCGGATTCTGGCGGTCACGCCTACCTATTTGTTGTGCTCAGACCTTAGCACCTCTGCGATTGGAAAACATGCAGCTAAGTCAGACAAAGGAAAGCAGCTACTGCAGTGAAGTCGTGTATTGACCCCGGCTCGACTGGGAAGCTTACATTGGGAGAGTAGTGCTTTCTACTCACAGCCAGGTTAGAAGGCCTACACCCTCTGTCAGGTAACACTGTATGGTGATTTGAGACTCCAACACGGCTTTGCAGGACATGGGTAGCTGCACAGATTACCTATTGGGGCACTCGGACTCCGTTTGATGGAGTCAGAGGACAGGGGTTACCTGGCTGGAAGCTACTTTTAAAGGCGATTGAGATCGCGAGCTCTTTTTCTTTTGTCTCAGATTTGGCGGATCCTCCGAGTTTACTTCAGTATAATAGTTCTCACTTCCAAACCTCCCCTAGCCTTGGCATCACTAACAAGTCGGAATAGTTTGTACAATCACAACGATCAGTTGATCTAACGAACATCTACGAACAATCGAAGGTGCGAAGGCCAACCTTGAATCTAAAGTTTTAGGTTTTACTTACGTGTTTTGCGAAGACCATCCGCAATGGCCGATAAATCCCAAAATGATGGATCAAAGGGAGAAGAGGCGATCGTTAGCGTAAGAGCGGATGTGAAAAGTATTCAACAACTGAGCTCCTCGGCGAAAGCTGCCCAAGACAAGAGGCATAGGATCAAGAACGAAAAGGCACTGCGCCTATTGGATGAAGCTGTGCAACAGGGCCTTGAGAGAGAAAATCAGCAGAGCTCTAGCAGAGGTCCGAACCAGTGACAAGTGCTAAGCCTATGTCGAATAGGTTTCGTCCTCGAATTCGCGACGAAGTTGGATGTCGTAGGCTCTTTTGTCTGCAAGTTTGCGTGTTGACGCTGTCACAATATCCTGCTCCCAGTACCATGGCATAACTTGATGAAAGGCACTGTGATCAGGGCATTTATCAACAAATCGTGGCTGAAGCTCCTTGTCAAAAATTGCGAAAAGTCCAGTGGGGCTTGACAGAGCTAGACTATACCAAAAGGTCCCCTTGTCCCAAGCTGTGCCCATTATGAGTGATAGTTTTTTTGGTGCTGAAGAGTCCTTATTATTGCCATGAGAATAATAAACGTCCTCCTCAGTAGCAAGGGCGCGCATGAATTCCATTCGAATTTCATTGTACTCCTGAGACACAATACGATCCACAGCCATGTTCGTAAGCCAGTGAGGAGGTTGGACCATCTCAATGGGTAAAGAACATGCCCATTCCAGGTCGACAAGTGATGTAATGTGCCAGTTCTCGTCAACGAAAATATTGCTCTGATGCAGATCTGTTAATGAGTAAATAAATGGCCCGCGACGGAGATCTCGACTGAAAAACAGTGGAAATATTGCCCGCATCGTTGTCAGAGATGACGTTTGATATATGTAGTCCGCGAGGTCGTTTATAGCATTTGGCTGATTGCGAAGCCGGCTGTCGTGATAAGACAAGGTATCCACCACAAATGCGTCGACTGTTGAATACGTATAGTCTCGTGGCATATCTGTTGGAATGCATTCATTTTCTAAGTCTTGAATTCCAAGAGACAGAGGGCGATTTTTTAGCAATAGGAACCCCCTGTCGTCGATTACGAACGATCCGATTCTTGGGAGTGGTGTCCTCGATAAACTCAAGTATATTCTGCTGAGATCGCGGAACAAGTTGGTCCGTAACCTCACATCATCCTGTTTCAACGTCCAGGTGGATGACAGCATCTTTCCCTTGGCTTCCTCGATGTACTCGATTAACAAATAGCCAACATTAAGCGGACCGCATTCGGGCGCCTCGTTTCTTCTTTGATGACGGATATACTTGGTCGGAACTGAGCAGCCGAGAAGATGTAGCACGCGGTGGCGCAAGCGTTGCAACCACGAAGTTAAGATGGGGAGGCTCTCAATCCGGGTAAACTAGATTKGAGGTCAGTTACCAGTGTCTCAGTGGCGTAAAGATCTCATACAGTCTCCCCAGTAGCCAGTTCAAACCCATAAAGTCGCGGAATTGGTATATCGGGACAATTTTCTTCCAACCAGGCATACGTTCCTGCTTCACATCGAACCTTTTCGTCCCCATTTCCAGGTCGAAAATTCTCCCCGATACGATACGGCAAAGGAAAACGAACAAGGACTCGGTCTCCAACTTGTTGCTTCTGATTCCATTCAGAGATTGTGACAGGGACGCAAACATTGAAACTTCCATGAAGCCATTCTCGAACATCGGCCACTTGGCACGCGTTGGCTGATCGGAGATTCAGGTGATGGGCGACAATGCCTCTTATCCAGCTGCGCTTGCTTTCGAGGAGACTAAAAAATTGAGCTTCTTGACTGGGCCAACTAAGTCGATGAAGAACATTGACCTCACTGTCCTTTGCGACAGAGTATGTTATTTCCTCCCGGAGTAGGCGTCTCGTTTTGGGCATGGCGGGAAAGAGTTGGCAAGGCTATGCATATCTTCTTGGTGAATTGGAGTTTTCAGAATCGAGGAGGAACAGTTACCCCTTGCACAGCCACGTTGGGTGGGAACGTGACCATGGCCAAGGTGGCTGAGCTCCCTGCCTTTGTCTTGACTTTCGTCACCCCCACGAAGGAAGCCAGTACGGGAATAAGATATGAGACTGTTGCCTGTGTTCCTTGAGTTGGTGAGGGTGAGTGCATGCTTGCTGGGCAACGCTCATAGACGTCGTGTCAATTTTGTTTATCCACCAATAAAGAAGGGAGACAGTGGAACTGTTCCACTTTTTCTTGCTGAAGCTTATTGGGGCCCATCTCATCTTTGAACCAGTTGCGCCTGGCAACCCACTATCCAACTTCGTAATTGGTCAAGATACCCATGAGGGTTGGCTGAAGTGTTTCAAAATCAACGCTGCCTATCACAAGAATCTTTGCAACTACTATCATAGTAGCTGGAAAACTTGACTGTGCTAGATATTGAAAAGCAGCTATTCAACTTAATGCTATAGATGGTCGATGGTTCATAAAACCTACGCACTATATTTGATTTTCGCTCTCGTCGGCCTGTACGCCGAGAGCTGAAGACAAAGCTATACGCGACTGGAAATAGGGATAAGAAAATCGTAGCGCAGGTATTGGTCCAGTCGTTCATGCATATGACGCCATCAGTGTGAACTTCCCGCCCATTTAGTCCCCTTGCATACATCATCATTATTCGGGCTCGCCTGCAAGTAGCTCTTTGCAGTCTCGTTCCCATGAGGGACGTCGCCGTCGGCAATAAACTGGAATGCAGCGCGCAATCTAGGTGACACGTACTTTGGTGAAGACACCTGTGGATAAGCGCCCACAGAGTTTTTAATCCTCCAGGTTGTGCGGTTGCAGCCAAGAATGTTGGCCATTGGTTCAAGACCATCGTGCTGCGTCCCGGGGGTGGATGTTTCATTCGACGTCCCCGAGTAGGTGATGGCGAATAGCCGCCGTCCCTGAGGCTTCACCATTATGCGCCAGGGATAGTTTTAGTCTGGGTCTATTAACCGACTCTTTTTGCCAGCTCTTTTTGTTTCCTAACGACTCTTAGTTTGTCGTCTCCTTTACCATGAGAGAGTCAGAGTTAGATTTGGGAGGGAGGTCTGACCTAGGTGGGATATTTTTTGTTTAAAATGATGCAAGAAGCAAATGATGCAAGAAGCAGCTGAGACACCAAGCGCGTCATTCATTAAGGGAGCATACTATTCCCTTTTGGAATGACGACCTGCCAAGCCTCCTTCCATATTGTTTGGGTTACAAAAGTAGAAGGGATCTTCAACGTATGGGTGCGAAGGGTGATCAAATCGAGGCTTGTGAGTGACCACTGTGCTTCAGCTGCTCTTTTCTTCTGTGTTGTAGTTGGCAAAAGGTGATTCAGATGGCTGCCGCTGCTTTCTCGTATTTTGTAGTCTTGTTAACCAAGCTTCCAAATTTGTTGGAGTCTCTTCAGCAAAAGAAATGGAAAGGAATTGCAGGGGTGCGATAAAGGCGGGGCTGAAGGTCCACCAACGCCAATAAAAGTCTGTTAAAGTAGGTTCAAAAGGTATGAAGTTGTTGTTGCCATTATGAGGGGCAGGTGGACTGCATATATATACCATAGTAAATAGTTTTCCTGCCCAGGCTGCTTGATAGCGGTGGGGCGGTTCCCGCATAGCCTCGACTATGATAGGCTGGGACGGCCAATGATAACACCGATACCGATACCAACTTGCACCGTGCACTTGGATCCACTTCCAGAATCGGTCACTAGCGTGAACCATCTAAAAAGGCCGAAGAGTCCCTCTCCTTCATCTGCAACACCTGTTCAAAACTGGCGTCCAACGTTGCCATCCATGAGAGACGACTACACTGAGTGGGAACGCTTCTCCCATCCGGACCCGGACGAGGAAGACCCTCCGACTGTGGACGAAATCCAAACCCTGCGAGAATTTGCCGAGTCATTCGGCACAGCCAATGCCATTGCAGCAGAGGATGCTGCTCGCCAACTAATGTCGCTCGTCGACGAGGGCCGCGTGGTCGAGAAGCGCCAGAACAACGTCGTGGACAAAGGTGAACGCGTCTCCTGGTTATTATGGGATGCTGCTATCGACATGCCGCGCTACCAGCCTGCCATTCTCAAGTTAATTGAGGCGATCCGCGCGCTGCCTCAGCTGGAACGAACCGAGGAGCAGATCCGCACCGGCTGTTTCGAGGACCGACTAGAAACCTGGAGGTCCTTGGAGGCATTCGATTACATTTGGTCGGAGACATATTCCCGTGAGTGGGCCTTTTTCCCTTTCTCCCGCCCCTAACAGACCAACGCTGTGCCGTTGGTTTCTTTGCTCCCTTGGCATAACGGCTTGAAATTTCGGAGATATCCACCTGCACATCCTCTTGCCCTTCATAGAGTTCCCCTAGGCAGCTGGTTTCATGCACGAGCCTATACTAATCCTTTCATCATAGGCTGTTGGGAGATGAGATACGGCCCATATCCCTTTTACGGGTGGAGTGATTTCCACAGCGCTAACGCTTTCTATGCGCACTATCTTGCGGCCTATCCTCCCGAATCTCCCGATCTCAGGGAGTTAACCGTGGCATTTCGACTGATCGTATTCGCCCTCGAGCAGGATCCCTGGACCCATGCCCATCAACCTCCGCCACAGTGGCAAGGCGACCGCTATCGGGACACTGGTCGCCCTACTGATTATATGCAAATGCTGAATGTGAGTGAGAATGAAAGGCCATAAAGGCATATGCGTTGATTGACTTGCGTATTTTAGGCTGATGTGCATGCTATGGTTCCGTTTTTTGAGATCGCCGGGCACATTATCTTCGGGTTTGTGGGAAAAAGAGACCTTTCTCTCCTCGAAAAATTAAAAAAAAGCGATTCTAATTTATGGCACGGAGACTCATTGTTCTCATTGGAAAGATGGGAATTTTGGAAAATGCGGTTGCGATGGATAAGTGAGCAAGATGAGCTGGTGGAAAGGACCCGAGCGGACGCCCGAAAGATTGTGCAACTCATGCAAGAAATCGAGCAACAGAATCGAGATATACGCTTGGGGAGTCAAGATTAGCGTAAAGATACCAGAAATAAGGACTTCTTTCGTCGTCAATTCGGTTCTGCTCATCGGCCCACTTTATCTGACGACTGTAATTCACCGTCTCGCCTGTCACTCAAAACAGATTACTCTACAAAATACGAGAGAAAACGGGTCTGTGAGTATAAGCCCTGTCTTAGCGGTAAGTTACCGCTCCATGAATCGACATCAGATATCCATGAGGAAAAACCAGCCACCACGTAACCGAGTCAGTCCGTGATAATCAGAGCGCCCTCTCCCGTCCCAACCATCTTTGCGAATCGCACCTCGGTTGAAACTTGCTTCTTCAAGCCCACATCCAGCTGCATTGCCCAACCAGGTCAGATGAGCAAGCGGCCTCACAGAGTTTGAAAGGCAAAACCCTCCTCGACTCACCATCGATGATGTGCGTCTCTAGGAGATTTGTGAAATGGCTCATCACACCACAATAGAGATAACTCCAATCAGTTTTGGTGGCGTCTCTGCTCGCCTTGGCCTTGAACACAACACGCTGTACACCAACGTCAATGCGAGAGTTTCGCCCGGCCTCCAAGATGCTCCCATCTGGCATGATAGGAAACTCAATAAATCCAGTATAGTCGTTTCCGGCATTCATGCATTCATCAGAGAAGGCTATGTTGTCGCTATTGCTGTAGATGTGGGGATATGCAGCCTTTGCAGCAGTCTGCCAGATAGGTTGATCAGCGCGCGGGGCGCCCCTCCCATTGGAGAGGAAGTATTTTATTCCCTGCTTCATCGCACCGAGAATTTCGGCGCTGCTAGCGTACTCAAAACCAAACCGGGTGTCGCAGCCGATCCATTTCGGTATTTTAGCCGCATTGGAAGGCTCGCCCGGGTCTCCTTTGAAGTCCGGTGCGCATGATGGGGGAATTGCACGCTTTCGGTAAATGGGATGACTGCTAGAGCCCATATCTGGGTTAATCTCGCATATATCTTCATTGGCCTCAATGCTCGCTGCTTCGCTGAAGATGTCGACATCGACTGTATTGGTCAGTATGAACGTAGATGAAACATGCGAACAGATTGTCAGGTATGGCAACTCTCATACCTTTTGCTCTTCCAAGTCCTACTTGCAATTCGATTTCAGCGTTGGGCGTCTCAATGCCTTGAATCATCGAGTCAACCCGGACGTTGAAATCGTGCTGCCAGGTGGTAAACCATGAAGTGACCGCTTGGAAGTTTTCGGGATCCGCAGCATTGATCTTATCCTGCAGATCACTGATTTGAGTGGACATGGACTGCTTGAGGAAAGTTGCTGAGGCATGAACCGTGGAATACAGATCAGCGGGAACCGTTTGCGAGGCAGACAAAAGTGACAAAGCGGACTCAAAACACGGCGTCCCTTGAGCCATAATGGCGGACATTCCACTCGTGATTGCCGCGGCATCTTCAACAAGGATGGGCGTCGGATTCCACTTGCCATTAGCGAGGCCGTCCGGCCCGTCGTAGTCCATGGGGAGATTTGCCTGCTGGCCATTGGCACTCCCACTACTGCTGCTGCTGCTGCCACTATGGCTCCCTCCGCCGCCGCCACCACCTCCACTGCTGCCGGTGCTATCGGAGTCAAGATGATGTTGGTCGGTAGAGCAGGCGACGCCACAGGACTGGTCACAGCTTTGAATGCTGCATCCTCCTCCGCAGCCATAGAGACCACAATCGTCGATTGGGTCTGTCGAGTCGCATCCACCAAACAGTTTGCAACTGTCGGTACCACAGCTGCTGGTACAGGTTGCAGTTGGACTAGCGCTCGACCAGGTAACAGAAGGAACATTCACGCTCAATGAAATCGACTTCGTGGCCTGGGGCTGGTAAGTAACAGTGTAAGGGGCTCCTGGGAAGACGGGTGCCGGCGTTGCGCTGCCAGATGGAACTGGGGAGAAGGGAGCTTCGTCGCCCGAAAGGACAAGCTCCGACGACTCCGGCATGAAGCTTTGAAGGGGATAAAATCCAGTGGGGGAGGTATCGGCACCGATGACAACGGGCCAAAAGGGAACCTTATCGGTGACCAGTGATGGGACGCTGAGAATGGTGGTCTTTGTGCCGATCGAGGTGCCTGATCTTGTCCAGACAGAACTGACCATGGAAGGGAACTGAATCGTCGTCGAGGAGCCCAGTGGGAACGGGGGTAAAATGATCTTGCATGGTGGGATGCATTGAACCTCGGGATCCGTGTTATCCCAGATGCTCGGAGGAACATAGACCTCGCCGGAGCTCTTATTGCCGGTTTTAACACAGGCGCCGTCCGGACAATACCCATGGCTACACGCAAAATTGCAAAGACCATGGTCCTCCAGCCCATCGACAGGGGTGCCTCCGGTGCCTGTAGTGGGCGGGGCTGGTACCAAGCCACCCTGGGCAGTGCAAGTGCAAACATGCATTGGGCAGAAGCCGTGGTTGCACGCAAAGCTACAGAGGCCGGTAAGAGCACCCGATCCAGTGCCTGCAACACATGCAGGAGGTGCGAAATCAGAGACGGTGGGGATAACCAGAGGGACTTGCTCGGTCCCACAAGCGGAGCTAGGACAATATCCCAAATTGCAATTGAATGCGCAGAGGCCAGAATAACTGGCATCCTCGCCGGCGATTGGATATCCAATGACGCCCGTGGAATTGGGAGCCGTCAGGGGCTTGCCCATTTGCCGGCACGTACATGCTGTCACTGGGCAGTAGCCATAGGAGCAAGCGAAGTCACAGAGACCGGCGAAGTTGTATGCACCGGTTCCGTTGATACAGGCCTGCTCCGAGATCGACAGCGGCGGCTTTGCGGAAACAGCGGCTGGGGATGTTGCACTCCCAACCCAAGCGTTAAAGAGCCCATCTGTACAAGCGGACGAGATGGCTTTGCCGGTTACTTGGGCAAGCTGAGTTCCATCGCGGGAGATGGTCACGATAACCTCTCCTGTTCCCGTAAAAGGAACACTGCCATGGTAAATTCCGACTTTTCCATCCGGAGCCCAGTTCCTGGTGCACAATATCAGTCAGTATCTTTTGGAATGTTTAAAATTGAATTTGAGATGATCTTTACCATGAGCCTTCCTGTACGACGCCTCCGATGCTGACTGTCACCGTTGCAGGCTCGATCAGAAGAGCAGAGTAAAACACGCGGTCTTGCACAATCTGACTAGGGGCAAATTCCACCTGCAGTTGGCTGGCAGTGTTCCCTGTGGTGCCACTATCGCAGGCTGTACCAGGGGAGAGACGATACCAGGTGACGACGTTTTCTTTGGTCACCGTAGCCGTTCCGAATGTGTACATGTCGATCAGGAATGGCAAGGACAATCGCCAACCATCATGGGGCATGTCCTTGGCAAAGTTACTGGGGGCCTTTCCAATCGTGAAGGCCTCCATGGCATGGTCGTGGAGAGGTCCAATATAGTGAGATTCGCCATAGTCATTCCCTGGTAATTTTTTAGATAAGGCCAAGGTTGTACTCCAAGATTTCTTGAACTTACAAGAAATAATTTCCACGAATTCAGGCTGATTGTAGAGAACCTCGACCCAGCGATCGTACCACAGATCATCGCCCCTCCAAAGCCAGTTCTTGTCATAACCGGGCAGATTAGTGAAGAACCAGGGCGAAACAGCCATCATATATGGCTTTGATCCAGATTCGTTTAGATACTGATAATATGAGGCATCGGTATAGGTATCCATATCTTGTGGGCCCCACGGCCAAGCTGCCCAACTGAAGAGAGCATCTGCCACGCCGCCACCCAATTTCGAAGCTGGCTTGGCACCAATGGAAGACCAATCAGGGACGAAAAAGACATTGTACTGTTGCTTCAAATCGATCCAGTCCTCTGCATGCGCAGGGCCCTCGAATGTGGACACAAGATATTGCCCTTTGTGCAGGTAATACGCACGCGAGGCCGTGTATTGCTCCAGGAGCGCGGCCACGTCACCTGCTTTCCACGGACCGTTCCCGGCGTAGTCAAAGGAAAAGAACAATGAGAAATGCTTGTCGAGGGCAGCCTGGAAAGCAGTTGGGAGGATTTCAGCAACTCTCGAGTCAACAGCCATGTTCAGTGCAAACGCATCAATGCGAGCGTCTTGGGCTGCTTGGATGTCTGTTTGCCAGTCGGCCCCCGTGTAGTTTTCCGCATTCATCAGCTGTGATTCATGTCAGCTTCTTGCCATTATACGTATAGTAGGAGGAGATAGGGGCTGTGATATACCATGAAGTGCGCGAAAACGGCTGCGGCCCTGACCTGATAGGGCCACAGAAGGGTCGCGGCCAGCAGAGAAGGCAATCTCATGATGACTAGTCCCGTCAAGGTGATCAAAAATGGCCTTGCGTTCCTCAGAAGACAAAATACAAAATCTACATTTCCGAAAGGCGGACTGAGCTTTTATATTCGATAATTAATTGCACTAGACTCCCCCTAAAATCCGATTTCGGTAGACAATATCGCGCTAGAGATGGTCCTATCTACGCTATTTCTCATTGCGAGCCGAGAAATCGGATTCTCTTACTCATAACATCGTTTTTAACCAGCTATCCTTGGTAGAGGCAATGATGGAGTAGGACGAAGGAGTAGGTGGCAAGCTAGAATATTAGCAGCTGGTAGTGTTCTAGGGCTATCTGCTAGATGAAATTGCAAGTAAGTACACTTTTGTGCTTTTTGATATATACTGACTATACTTCTAGCTAATACTAGGCCTTTGTATTTATTACCTAGAAACTAATACTATAATGCTAAATTTTCCTATCTATTCTATCTTTGCAGCAGACAATTAGCTATCTTAATTAGGGAGGAATCATCTGACTAGTAAAGTAGTAAGTTTCTAATCTTAATAATAACTTACCAGTTATTGGCATGAGGCAAAGGGAAATAGCTATCTATAAAATGTCCTAATTAGGTATTTTTTTAGTAACTAGAAAGTTGCCTCACCTTAGGTAAGGTCTAGTCTTCTAAAAATTTTTGCTGGTAAAGATCCTTGGTAGTACATGGCTCTAGCCTAATAGGGTCTGTGTATGCCTCTATGTAGAGGTACCAGTCTAACTATTAAATGAGGCTTGCCGAGATAGATACCTATTTTCTACTAATGGCAATTGGATGTACTGTAGTGTCTATCCATAAAGTATTCAGAGATTGTGTACCTTGGTCTCGTAGCGCGACCCATGCGCTAAATTAGCAAGCCAGTTGGGTGATCAAATTAGCGTGGGCCAAGCAAGGCAGGGTCCGGAAACCCGGCGACTAGAAGAGCCGCTCGAAAAACCCTTGTACATATTTGGGGAACCCAATATAGGTTAAATGAATAGTGAAGAAAGGACAATGAAATACTTATGCACATAAGACCGATATTCACGTCACACGTCATAGCGAAAAGAGCGATACCATAGCCAATATATGCCAGACATAGAGTCTAATGCAGGATTCGGAGGAGAATTGAGCATTCCAACAGTCTCTAGCTCATCTCTCCACTTGTTAGTGTCCCTGACCTCTCGAGAACTACTAGACTAGCGCAGGGTAGCATTGGACCCTACATGGATAGAAACAGACCCTATTAGGCTAGAGCCACATACTACCAAGGGTCTTTAGCAGCAGCAGAATTTTTAAAAGACTAGACCTTAGGAGAGGCAACTTTCTAGTCACTAAAAAAATACCTAATAAGGACTTTGTATACATAGCTATTTCCCTTTATCTAATGCCAATAACTGGTAAGTTAAGATTAAAGACTTACTACTTTACCAGGCAGATGATTTCTCCCTAATTAAAATAGCTAATTGTCTGCCGCAACGATAGAACAGACAGGAAAATTTAGCATCATGGTGTTAGTTTCTAGATAATAAATGCAAAGGCATAGTGTCAGCTAGAAGCACAGTTAGTACATACGAAAAAGCACGAAAATGTACTCACTTGCAATTTCATCTAGCAGATAACCCTAGGACACTACCAGCCACTAACATTTTAGTTTGCCACCTAATCCTTCGTCCTGCTCCATCATCGCCTCTACCGAGGATAGCTGGTTGAAAACGATGCTATGAGTATGAGGATCCTAGTTCTTGGCTCATGGGAGTCATTAAACCTTCGAGATTGGTGAGGCTTAGAGGTAGATTGTGACATGTGACTAGAAGCGATAAATACATTATCACTTTACCTTCATGGACAGTAGCGGACATTCCATTGGAAAATGCTCTACCTAACTGGCACCGATGCCTTCAAAAAAAGCAACCTTGGCAAACAACTGAACAGAAAAGCTTTGGTATTCCGCACTCGAAATGTCAGAAAATCCAACAGCTACAATCTCCCCGATTCGAAAGGATATTAATCAGGCCCCTCTTGCTCCTGAGATTTTAGTCCTATTAGACTAGTGTAGGGTAACAATGAACATGAGTCATACTACTACATGGTGGGTGTTCATTTGAAGTATAGTCTCGGGGAGTTGGTCTAGACAGTCCAAGCGTTCTAGCCGAGGCTCCATTGCCAACCGTAGAAAAAGCGCTGGCCCCTAAATCACAACCTCGCTCCATTCGAAGTGGGATGGATCATTGCGAGACTTGATTTAATAATTCACAAGCACAGGGTGAAATAACTCCACTCTGACGATAGATGTCCCCATTCCATGACTCAATGAGTACGCTGTGCAGCCTGAGTCCCGGCAGACTGTATGAATGCCCGCATATACTCGTGGCCAGTGATTACGAGCTTGCAAATCGCCCACGATGAACTGCAGCGAGATATGTCTGTGATGCACGCTATACGCCAAGGCTTGCCAAGCCTCGGCCAACAATTACCCAGAGCTATGTTTATTGGTGACCTCACGCAGTCAAGAGGACAAGGAAACAGTAGTTTGGCCATAACGGGTCACCTGTCGCTACGGGTTTAGACCGTAGCGTCAGATAGGGCCCAAATGACCCGGGCCAAACTAGGATGGTGGAGGGGACGGTGGTGGAACCAGAGAAGACAGCGGCGCTGGCGAGCCGGTCTGGAACTGGTGGTTGAGCTTGTACAAAACCGTAGCGTTCGTCGTAAAATAAACCCTGAATGCGTCCGAGGTCCATCTCCCTAGTACCTGAATTTGGTTGTCGAGAATCCCGCTGTCGTGCGCATGTTGAGCCGCACCCTTCCGAAAGCTATGGCCCGAGTAGCCGTCTGTCCCTATACCGAGCGCTCTTAGCCTAGTAGATAAGGTTGAGAGAAGTTGCTGCGACTGAAGACTTTTCTGTGGAAAGAGAACAACGGGTCGTCGGGCCCTCTGGGGTCGAGAAGTAGCAGCTTCTGAAGCGCATCAACTGGGCATGCTCCATCTCCAGTCTTTGCAAGAACAATCTGCACTCCTTCGTGGCGACGGTCAGTCTTACTACGTTTGAGTGTGAGTTGCACGTGGTCTAGCGAGGACGGAAATCTGACGTCGGAGCGTGTTAGCTTCGTGGCTGAGAAAATAGGCCGAGCGCTGAGGTCTTGTGTCTTGTAGGTAAATTCTCCGAGGCGGAGGAAACCTGCGAATGCCACTCGGCATGCGGTTGCGAAGTTCAGTTCGTCTAAGGGCCGCAAGGGGAGTGTGGCCAGGCCTGCGGATAGTTTCGTAATAGTGTCGCGCGAGATCGGTTTTCGTACCCGAACGCTTGTGATGGGATTGAGTCTTCTCGCGCCGTCGATTAGACGGCGGAAATGCTTGTTATCGAACAGTTTATCTTCAAGGAAGTTATCGATATGGTAGGCTCGGAGAGCGGCTAGGTAAGGGATACGGCAGCGCGCGCTTCTCCCAGGTGGAAAAGCGGCTTGGAAGGTGTATAGGGACTGTAGCCTTGTTCTTCCTAGCCGGACAACTCTTGAGCAGAAGGCGAGTAAGCCTGTAAGGCTCTCTGTTTGCTTGAGGGAGAGACTCGGAGCGTTCAGGGCAGCTGCGGCGTCCAATGTGGCGCGGCACAACTTCTCTGGTGGTAGGCGAACTTCCATTGCAATGGAGTCTACTCGGATACCTAGAACTGTCACACAAGTCCCTTGCTCGTCCTTCTTCGTGTTACGAGGAATACGTAGGTAGTTGGTTACTTCGTTGTAGACCTCATCGAAGAGACCGACAGGGTCGAGTATCGAGGCGGACTGGGTTATTGCGATGAAATCGTCTAGGTAATGATTGATATAGAATTTTGGTAGGAGGCATTGGAGTATCCAATGGGGGGCCTCCGCGAAGAGGTTGAAGAGGAAAGGGGCAGTTGCAAGACAGAAGGGGAGGCAACATTCGACGTAAATGGACCTGTTCCACTGGAACGCAAGTAGATGCTGGTTGTCTTCGGCAATAGGGACTATTCGGAAGGCGTCMTTAATGTCCCTCTTGATAATTATGCAACCTTGACCAGCCCGTATGATCTGGTCATAGACGTCGTCGATTGTCATGTATTCAATTGTTGACCAGGAGTCCGGTATGCCCTGCTTAAGGCCCTGACCGGGGGGCCACGATAGGTCATGGATACGGCGCCATCCCCCATCATGCTTAGGAACTAGCCCAAGTGGCGAAACAAGGGAAGGCTGCGAGGTTTTTTTGATGCGACCCAGGTTGAGATCCCCTACTATTTTTTCCGTAATCATGCCGGGTTCGTGTATGTAGTGGTTTGCATAGTAATGAAAATGCTTCTTGCCCCTATAGCCAATCTGGAGCCATAGGTTAGGATTCCAGCGAGAGTGGGACCGAGATCTCCTGGATAGTAGCGTAGGAGGTTGTTCCAGTTCTGCGGCAGCAGTGGTGATGGAGAGGGGTGTAACCTTGGGAGTTTGGGGATATTGGATAGTAGTGTTTGGTCTGGGCGGTTGCCCCTGCTGTATGAGGGTTAGAGAACGAAGATTGTAAGCAATTATGCCGGCCTTAGTAGTGTGTCTGTCGAAGGTCGTCTTCGCCTGCTATTTCTTCTTGCGACAGGAGGATGCACCATGTTCAGCCAAGCCGCATGCCGTGCATTCGTGACGTCTTTTGCAGCCTTCCCAGACACACCCCATCGTGTTGAACTTATCGCAAACCTCCGTCTCATTGTTCAAAGACCTTGTAGACCTAGCTTGGCGAGGTCGGACGGAAGCATTTATTGTCGACTTAGCAGGTAGGGTGAGATTATGGCGGAGGTATTTCTCGCGGAACGCGGCTGTAACTAGGTAGTTGTCCGTCGATAGCTCTCCTTTATCTAGTAGGTACTGGTGGAAATTGAGGGCAAGTGGAAGTACTGCCTCCGACCACTGATAGGTCTGAGCAAAATCTAGGATCTGCCGCATGAACATGAGTAGGTTGGGGACTGCTTTTGGGTGCTTGTCACTGAAGAGGTATCCAAGTATAGCCAGATAGGTAAGGAAGCAGCTCGTCCATATCTGAGGGTTGGTGCCCCAGTCCCCAAGTGATGTCGCTGCCTTCTTGAAGCCTACTGTGCCTCCCGACTCCGTCATCTTAAAGACTCTGTCCTCCTGATCTAGTTCTGTGATAGACTCCTCTCTGAGGCGTATGAGCTCAGCCGCCTTCCACTTCCTCTCGAAGACGCGAGTAAGAAGAGCGGCAGAGACACCCGGAAATATATCGATGAGTGGTTTGATCTAGGGGGTGGCTCACGGTTTTCCTCAAGGTTAACTTCATCTTGCAAGTCCACGCGAGGCCTTCTGCGACGGAGGTCGGTCTCGGCTGCATCCATTTCGAGGCGCCTGGCCCTGTCTCTTTGTATTTGCCCTAACCAGCTAGCCCGGTCTGCTGCGCCCATGGTTTCCCAGATGTGGGCTGGAGGCCAGGCGGAGTCAAGTGGGGCAGGGGTAATGCTGCTAGACTGGCTGAGCGTCATGGTAGAAGAGGGCGATAGTCAAGTCTTATCAACGTTGTCTTTGTAGAGAGCAAAATTGAACCTTGACTACATGAGCAATGACGAGATAGCTACACAGGCAAGCAACTGACTCTCGTGAGGCAGTTGTGGGAGGGGGCCCCTCCCTCAGTAAAGTCGGTGTAGATATCACGTGAGGAGACCCCAATAAAACTACACCCTTTAGGATAAAATTGAGGTTTTTTGTATCTAACCAGTAACAATGCAAGTTTTAATAAAATACAAGTACGGGCCATGTCGTTAATGCTTCCTAGAACTGTACGAAGATGTCCGCAAAATTATCAAACAGGACAAACTTGCTGATCCCGCTATCTACCAACAAACCCCTCATCGGTTCAAGCTTTGTAATGTGGGCCCTTCCGCCCAGATATCTGCAGGAGGGCTGAATTATACTGTCCGCCATTATTCACTGAGTGACAAGTCAGCTCAAGCCTTCTGTTCCAAAGGAATTAGCATCCATGCCTTAGGTCACTACGTTCCTGCCCTCCACCTCCACCCTGACTTTTCAATTTTGCCCGCTCTCTAGGCATAAGGATAAGGAGAAAGAGAAGATAAAGACAAGCGACAAAAGGATGAATTCGAAGATGATCCTTCTTAATCAGACCAGCGAGCTATTCTGCCTTGGGAGGAGATCCATCGCGCAACCTGCAAGCAAAGTAGCAGCACTCGTTATTCTACGAAAAGGTGCTCTTCCCCGCCTCGAAGGGACTTTTTGGTAGGTGTTCAGCTGCTCCTTTAGCACTGGGCTGGGCAATGACTCTAGGAGTGTCATGCTGTTCTCGTTTCACACTCTCAAAAGTTCTTAGACGTCGGCCATATTTGCAAAGCAGAATTGGGGTTGGTAGGAGAAGAAGTGATAGAAAAGCAAATACAGCACTAGCCCAATTTATGCCCAGTTTCTCATAAATCTGTACAGTGAACAGCGGAAACGTCGCCCCAAGAGTATATCGTAGTGCACCGTTAGCTGCGATAGCTGCAACAGCGTAAGCTTTGTTGCGTTATATTGGCAACACCTATCCCATGCTTACCTGATGCAACGACTTTTGCACTGTATATATCAGTAATATATGTGACGGAGGATAGCTACAATGTGATGGTCAGTGATAACCTCCCACAGGTACCAGGAATACTTAACGGACGAATAATGCAAATACCCCGCAGCCCAGAGGGATCCCTGCTGACACTAGGATAGCCCAATGTCCTCCACGAGATGCCCCAGCCGCGTACCTATGTGTACTGTCAATAGATGAGGTTGACTGCGTCCTTGTCATATTCTTACCATATTTCACCAACAAGCAAGAGGAATCCACCTAAGATAGCCACATAGAGCCTTTTCTCCGGCACTGGCAATACAGCATGGCTTCTTGATGTGAAAAAACACTTGTCAAAGACGATATACAAGCATAAGGCGCAGAAGTAGCCAACGAGAAGGCTCAACAGACATAGGCTGGCATGTTTTGTGTCAAAGCCATACTCCATACTGAGTATATAGAAAAAACTCGAAAAGAAACTGAAAATCAGAGCATATCCGAAGGAAGTGTGGATTGTCAGTGAAAGAACAATTAAATCTGTGAACAGCATCTTGAGGGGAAGAAAGATGCTTTTTCGTAATTTGAGTTCCACGAGATCTGTTGCAGTCTCCCGCATTGCCAGAACGAAGGGCCATATTGGTACACCCATAAATAGCATCGTCCACTGCGTCCACTTCCAGTTGTCCTGGTGAACTGTCATTGAATAGATACCGACGAGGGGAGCTAGCGTGGGAGCGAGGAAAGGGCACAGAACGAAGAAGAGGGAGGCAATTGCTCTTTCCCGGCCTGCGGGCCATACGTCAGCAATGGTTCCGGCGCCAACGGCGATACCGACGGAACCGGACAAGCCCGCTAGAAATCTGCATACCAGCAGAGTCGTAAAGTTTGGCGATGAAGCCGCGCCCGCAGTGAATGCGAGAAGACAGGTGTATGCGATTGTGTATATCCATCGTCGACCGTAGACTTCCGAGAGAGGAGCGAATATCAGAGGACCAATACCAAGGCCAACTGTGTAGAGGGTGATGTTCATGATTGCCGCCGTCCGACTAATAAGAAATTCGACCATCATTCCAGGCACCCCAGGTTCAGAAACGGAAGTGCCGAATGTCCTGACAGCGAATAGTGTTAACAACGTTGTTAGGATCGCTCGCTCTGAATCTTAACGTACACTAGAAACGCATATAAACAAGGTATTACAGTATGGAACAGCTTCTTTGCGGTGGACCAGCTCTGTGGAGCTTGTAGCGAGCCATGCTGCGATTGTACATGTAGCGGGCTGGCTGAAACTGGTACGTCGTCTGTTTCCTGTTTCATTGCGCTGTTGCTGCTTAAGCGGCTTATCTATCCACAGTCGCTGTCGATCCCGGTGAATGCGTATTAAAATCGAAGAGGGCACAGACCGCCCCTCTACCTTTGAGGGTTTGGCTCAAAATATTAATCTTAGAACGGTCTGAAGGCATTTATCAGCCTGCACTCGGAATCGGTGATTTTCAGTCTGTCGATGTTGGTCGTAGTTTCGGTCTACTGAGCCGGTTGAAACGGGGCAAATCCTACGGGAGAGCCAGTGAGCAACTCGCCAGGACTGTTGATCCGTTGTTGCACTGGAAGCTTCTGAACGTTGGGCAATTCACGGTGTCAACGACATCAGGCAGTGAATATATCTATGTTCAACATTCTTCAGTTCCGCAATGGATACTCTGACAATATCCTCAATGCACAAACTAGAATGCCCAGTTATCACTTCTACCATCTCCTTCGGCTAATGTCACGGATGGGAGCAATTTATGATGTATATATAGTAAGAGATTTCGCATCATCTTCATTCAGTCAAAATCTTATTCATCCACTCCCCAGGCAGCATTCCTGCATGTCCGTGCCCAGATATATTCAAATCATGAACGACCCACGAGCCTCGAGTTTGTGCGACAACGTGCTCATTCCTGTCCACGGTTTTGGCCTTGCCTACTTTGGATTCACGGCACTCAATCTGATTCTCAATGTCGCCCCCTTGCCGCTCCTTGAAGCGCAGAAGTCGCTGCCTGACACGCTGGCTGTCCTCTCCTTCCTTCTTTCGGCTATGGCTTTCTCATATTTCTGCCTGCGGCATCGATTTACCCCACGGTATTGGGTCGCACAACAGACAACAGTTATCACTTTGATTGCCGTTTCAACTGCTTCGTTTGTGTTCTTTCAGTATCGATTCGACACGTCGACTAGGTATTTTTATATGGCTGCTGTCTGGCTCACCCATGGGTCCTATATATCCAGCTTCCTGAAAAATGAGACCAGCTTCATCTCCGCTTGTCTACAGTGTGGATTCCTTGCTCTCGTCCCTGCCATCTACGCTACATCCAGAGCCTCCTCTTGTCAATTACCAATGGCATACAACTTCACGATTTATGCTGCTTCCAATGCTATCGGCGGCCTGATATATCTAATACGCCTTCCTGAGAGACTCGGAGCGCCTGTGTCCAGCTCCAAAGCTATCATGCATATTTCCGTTGTCGGTGCGGCAATAGTGTTATCCGAAAGGCTTTTAGCCGCGCACAATTCCAGCACCGTCTTTCAATCGGGAAGTGCAAAGGGCTGAAATGATGAGCGAAGGGTCTGCAATCCATCTTTTTCTATAATCCCGGATTGTCCGACTCATATCGAACTGGATGAATGACAATGCCCCATAGTGAGACCGACCCATTCCTGGCGACATGTAGAAGGACTGAGCATCTTTTATTGTTGGCGGACTAAGAAAATACAAGCATATAGTATGCCGAACTAGTTTCAAGTTCGAAATTGGCAAAAAATGTACCCTACGTTGTGAGCTATTGCTCGTATATGCGGTCTATGAAGAAGATCTATGAAGAAGATATGAGCCGTCCCTACCAAAACTCTTTGGCATTGTAGCATGCGCTAAGATTGCGCAGCCCACTAGATCGTGGACCAGAGCCCGTCTCTCTCAGAAGCCGACTGAGCTTGCCGCAGTTTACAAGTCTGGACGAACAGGCACGCAGTCGAGTTGCAGGTATGTATCCAAAGTGCACATCAACAGACGAATAACCGTCGCGATCTATACTGTACCCAGGATCTATGCCGTAAACTTCAGAGGCTGTCATTGCTAAACTGTGTGATAACAAGCACGAGCCGCAACACCTATACAGTACTTAATAATGAAGGAAATGCTGCACGCAAAGTATAGTATATGTAAAGAGCTTTTAGTTGACCAAATTGTTCGCTAGAGACATTCCAATAAAACAACCGCAATGTAATGGCTTAGGACTCTCGCTGTGACGGGAAATGTATACTAAGTATTTCATAGCGTGATTTCCCTGACACCGACTAGCTTCACTCCAATTGGAGAAATTCGAAAAGCAAGAGCATGTGCTTTTCGCTGACCCAGCAGTTCACGAGATATTTTGTGTCACCGTCTGTCTCTCTTTTCTCGATTACAGTTATCCCGCTAGCATCGCGTTGGTAGTCGCTCTACTTGCTTTAGATCGTATTTTGACCTCTGATCAAGACCGCCAAATCCACTCACAATGTCTTCATCTGAGTAATCTGAGCTATTGCCCTCATATTGGTCGTCTGCATCGCGGCATTCAGGCATTTGCGTCCAATCTTGCGACATGTTTGAGCTTGAGGACCAGAGACTCTTAACGAGTATCCGCTTGAAAGTGTCCTGACAGAGGATATCGTTGGTGTAGCCCTGAGCGGGAAACCTTCTTTATGTATAAGAGGTACGTAGTCAATATGGTCCATAAGGCAAGTCTCAAACGGTGTGGTCCTCTATTTTCATTGCGAAGGAACTAAATGCCTGTTGTCAACTTGGCCCTCATGCATCATCCCCAGAAGTATGAGTCCTCAGTTGTCCACAATTGCATTACGTGACGAAGCCTATACAATACCTCGAATCAATGGTGGACACCGCCTCTAAAAGATTTTATTTCGGATCACTACGGCTGGTAAACGCAGCATCACATTTTGTATGATTTAACTGTGGGGAGTGGAAGAGGCCACGGTGATAGAATCTAGCCGGAGGGGAAGTTGATAACCTGAACCCTTATATATAGTGCGTCCGCGCCATTTTCCCTTTCCTCCCTCGTTTATAAAGCCCTCTAATATGGAATCGAGGAATACATGGCTGCTAACGAGCCCAAGCCAGGACACAGGAAAGGAAAGACTGAGGAAAGTCTATGCTGCTTGTTTTTGTTAACCCTGTGTTTCTGAATATCTTTGCTAGACTAAATCAATCCAAACGTCTCTTTCCTCCTGCAGCTATTCGCTTCGTAACCACTCTAGAACTGCAATGCAACCACAGTACTGCACCATCGACATATTGTTTCCTAAATCAACATGCTGTACGTACGGAGATTGAATTTAATCTCGACATTCTCATATCCCCTAGATATGTTCCTGTATGCAACCAAGAAACTCAGCTAGATGCTGCTTGAAAGCATGGATGGCTGCAACATTCTTCTGGTTCTCGTCTTGTAACTGTCCCAGTTCTTGCTTTAGCGTCGTGATCTCGTCAGTCAATCCCCTGCATGATGCACGCAATTCTTCACAGTTCGAGAGAGCATCATTTTTCTCGTGTTCCAACCTCCGTATCGTAGCAGGAAAGCTGTGGTCCGAGGCGAAGATTTGAACCCCCTGAAGAAAGTTGTCAGAGCCTGCAGAGGAAAAGTTTCCTTGGTGCCCATACTTCATTTATAGGACTCTGTTGGAATTCTGACGGCACCGCCTCTATCTCCTTGTTAACCAATGCTTTCCGGATTCTACCGAATTTTCCCGAGCTTAGGTCGCTTAGATTGGCGTCGAAGAGCCCCTCTTGCTTGACACGCTCAGAGAGAAACCATCTGTATGGGTCGTCTTGACGAGGCTTTGTACGGACCTGGTCCGGAGAGATTGTAAGGCCCAGTTTTTCGCCTGAGAATGAACAAATTTGCTTAGTCTTAAGAGGTTGGCGAACCAAAAAGACATGGTGTGCGCTTCGACTCACTGATATGCTGGGCTAGCATTTCACGACAGTTGTTTCTCTCTCTCGTCCTTTTAAGGTTACTCGTGTTTCTGGGCGCACCCATTCTGCAGGTATGATATTAGGCCAACGACGTAAAATCGAGTTTGTGTGCCCAGGACTCACGCAAGAAATCTGGTCTTTGCATTTTTATGTTTGTTTTCTGTAATAAAGACACTGATCAGACCAGGATGCCTTGCGTATCAGTATCTCTGTCGGCCGTTGAACAGTCCAAAACTGACTTCTTCTGGACGGGATGGTGGCCTTGTTGCTCAACGTAGCATCAAGTAATAGTTTCGAATCCTAGTCGCTACATTTACTGTGTTTAACATAGGGTTCTTGGTGCCCTAAGAATCCGGACGGGTCTTACATTTACTGGAACGGTCAGCAAACGGCAACTGCGTCGACACCGGGTCCTTACAGCATAAACAAGAGTCAAGATTCTCGACTAGAAAGTACTTTCCCCATGCACACATCTGCTGAACAATTTGTGCACCAATGCTTTGTCGTTTGAATATGTTCAGCCGAGTTTACATGAACGTTCAAAGAGATATCCATCCAAAGTTGATCCATAGGCAATTTCGCCTTCTATAGAGACGAAGGATAAAAAGAGTGGTAAATGCCGGCTATGATTTGGAATAAATATGACGGAAACATAGGTCTTTCATTGTACTAGGAAATCGTAGCTACCACGCACACACAATATGCAAGCCAAAAAGACTTATTACGGCCAAGGAGACCGCACAGCACAGGAAAAGATTCGGAAGCGCCGACATAACTTGTTCAAACGGCTAAAGGAATTCAATGACCGGTATGAGATAGAGATCTGGTTGACAATGAGGATGCCGAGTGGGAGAATATACATATTTGCGACTGATCCGAACCAGCCCGTCCCCTCTGAAGAGGAGATTGTGCGTTTGTACTAATACTCCGACAAGTTCAGCAGCTAACCCTGGAACAGCGAGAACATAAGGTTCCCGTTGTTCACAAAACACCCGCGGATTATAGCTCTACAGTTAGAGCGGAAACTCGGCTCAAGGAGCCTCCAGCTCTGCCTTTCCTCAACTTACCATTTAAGACCGCAGACGATCACTGCGAGGAATCATCGCCAGACGACTGTCTCCCGGGGTCCAGCACTTCTCAGCTAGGGGATTGATGAGGGACTTATGTTCTCGGGTGCCCCTTGAATAAGCACACGCATATCATGAGATCATGAAAATCATGAACGGTTTTGATGTCTGTCGTGCCGGGAAGAGTTACTGTACTGTAGCGCAGCACTTAGTGATACCGTATGTGAGCATTTGAAAGCATGGGCAATACAATACTGTACTGTACCGCTTGTACGTCAAAACCGCATTTCCGGGGTCTAACAATGCACAGCCATCCGTCTATGGGACGTCAGAAGTTCGCAAGCTCCGCAGGCCCGCAGATTTCCACGTGCTTTAGAAGCACAAATTGTATGTACATGCCCCCGAAATTTAGTTTATCCCAGTTTGAATGGTTTTGTAACAGTATTCTGAATAAACGGCATAGGGTATATTCTAACAGTATTCTGAATAAACGGCATAGGGTATATTCAGTACATGTACATAAGAGGCATTCTGCTGTGATAATGGGTCTCCAAAAAATCCATCTGCCAAATAATGGGGAAGCCCTCAAGTTGGAAAGAAGGGTGACAGAGATGAGCTTATAATATGATGCCTTCGGGTTACAGCCAGCGTCAACTGGTCGTTCACAACAAGTTATAATAATTAGGGCGATCCATAGAGTTCAGCATATGCTGCCATTTACTGGCGTTGCTTCGGTGCCCTTGAGTGCTTGGTACATACAAGAATGCAGAGATATATCCCTAGCGACACTTGCTGACTGACTGAATTACAGTATCCTCCAAGGACCGCTTGCCATCTCGAGATTCTGAACATGTCCGTTGAAAGCAGAGAAAGTCCTTTCTCGGAGAGACAGCAAACTCAACCCGAGATTATCGTCAAAATCTATCTATTCATTTTTTTCCTGCTCATGGATAGGAAGACTTCGGCAGAACAGATACGGAGACTTTCGTTCACGGAGCTGGAGAGAAACAACTCCATCATCAAACCAACAGCACAGACTACACTGGGCACCCTAGACAGAAAAGTTGGAAGAGGGCCCATAATGTTCAGCCGGGAATTCGATCTTTCATATCCTATGTCCGGCTACTCTTCCATAGGTCTCATCGAGAAACTCTCTTCCGAAGCACTCAAAGCCTTAAAGAAGGAATTGGCGCTTCATGGAGAGGGAAATGGACAGCGAATACGGACACTGAGCAGCGTTACTATAGCGAATGGCATTGCGATATGGAGAAATGATCGAGTTAGACATCTTTTGTTGCTTCTTGCTAACCATTACTGTCGCGGCTCGTTCAGTGGAAGCAACACGACACGGACGACGTGGAGAAGAAGGGCCTACAGGGGTTTCTCCGCAGTTGCACTACGCTTCCTAAGAAGGAGTGGTAGAGGCAGGCAGGTGCTCCATAGTGTCAGAAAGACACGAAACTTCGCGGGCCAGATACTGTCCCTGCCTATTGTGCACCGGGAAATCCTCGCCCTTGTCTCGGCAAACCTCAAGACTGACCTGGGTCTCGTGATCCATCAAAGCCGCTGGAGCTATAGTTGCGCTAGGGCCGTTTGGTCGGGATCGAGAATGGAGGAACCAAAAGGTGATGGAGTGGACAAATAACTGCACCAAGCTAGTGAAGCTCCCAGCTACGTATACATCAGCTGAATCTGCATTACCTCATATTGTACAACAGGGAGTCCCTTCGTCCGCTCAGCTTGGCTTGGAGCAGATTGTTGGCCGGCCACCTAATTATTGATTGTGCGATGAATACTCATCTACCTGTGACTCCAGTTTTCAATAACCCCGCGACCAGAACAATATTAGCTTGAGAAGCAGGAAGGGTGACCATCATTTGCAGTCGATAAGATTGTGGATCAACAAAAGTTCTTGACGTAATGAAAAATCAGATAACAAGCCATCATATGTTCGTTCTCTCTCCACAGTTCTGTCGATGCTGATGATGACTCAAATCCATGTCTCACATTGCTCTATATCATGCGGTATTTTCCAGTATCTCGTAAAGTCCCTCTGGGCTTGCGCTTCTTGCACCCGTGACATCCTCACAGCCTTGTCGAGCTCTTGGACAGTATCGTATAGGTGTTGGTTTCCTTGCGGGGATGACTTCGGCTCAACAGGAACCAGACTTGGTTTGAAGAGCACTGACCCTGGTTCAACAAGCAGTGACTCTAGTTCAAATAGTAATCTATTCTGGTCGAAATCACACATGAGCTGTTTGCGCGCGTAGTCAACCTTCCGGTAAAGGTCTCTGTACAGATCGTAACAAGTCCCATAGAACTGATTCTCTCGTAGATGGGACTCTAGTTCACTCTCGTGGTCCTTCCGACGGCCTTGTGGTGATCCTGCCTCAAGTGATTTCGCCTCACGCAGGGGCGATCGCATCGTGTCTAGGGCGATGGTTGAACCATTAAATGTCCGAATTAGGTGATCTAACTGATTGACTTCAGGCCGTCTCGGAAGGAATGACGAACGTTTATCGATGCTATAAGCCTCACGTGAATGCGGTTGTGTTTGATCCGATACTAAGAGACTGTCAAATCTTGAGTAAACACTAGAGCGGCTGTCGGCTTGAGAGATTGACGAGCTGTCCAAAACATCGTCAAATCTTGAGTAAACACTGGACCTGCTGTTGTCTTGAGAGATTGGAGAGCTGCTAAGTATACCGTCCATGGCCATGCATCTCTAGGATGATTGATGAATTCATGCCGATTGCTTAAATAGATTGCTCCAACTTCGTCGTCAACAATGACCAGATACCAGGGAGATGGGAAAAGACTTGTCCTCCTGATAAAGCAGGGCGGAAATGGATATGAAAGACTACACTTGCTTCCGGGCCTTTAATCCTCTCTTTGGTCGAGCTTACTCTTCGCAACTACAAATTCAGTTGCACTTATATTCAGTAGCGTTCGTACTGTACAAACTCGGCTCTCATTTTATCGTCCTCCTCACCCTCCCAGCCTCTTGCAATTGGAATGAGACTCGGTCAGTTAAAAAGTTATGCCTAGGATACTTATGAAAGGGCCAATTAACTGAGAAGAAAACAAATCGGAAACCATGTGAGTTAGTCATGGAACCCACTGCCCAGTCAAGGAAAGTTTAGAAGCGTAGAAATCTACATAGGGTTGTACTGTACCTACAATGAGCTCAACCAAACGATGCTTACGGAGACTATCGAATTTCAATTATGCACAAAGGAAACTTAACTAGTTCGTTAGTTTCACAGTTGGTGAGTCAATCGACTATCGCCACTGTGTTAGCTGATGGCTGAGCAGAAATTGGCGTGGCGTGGAATAGCACTGACGTATCAAGCTGGCATGGAATTTGCGTCCGAGAGAAAAAGCACTTCGTGGAAGATAGTCGCGACAATGCGCAAAAACCAAGGGATGATCGAGGTTGAAGGGAAGGAAACCATCAAGGATGAACTTGAGAGAGCAGCCTAATTTCGGCCAGAATTTTAGATGTATTTTCGAGGCCACTTGCTGTCTCACAACGAGCGCAGTTACCGCGTGCCAAGTGCCCAGGTCGGAGCTGAGTACTTTAGAGTATCTCGGGAGGTTGGATCACCTGGGCAGTTTGGATAGGTGGGACTAATGTACATTGGCATATGCGGTATGGTTTCAATGAGTGGAGCCTAATTGAGGGAATGTGAAATGAGAGCCATCATTCAAAGGCTGGATCAGGGTTGGTATAACGCCACCAGTTCTGCCTCTTTCTATAATCCTGCTATGGAACGTCTAGATTCTTGGCTCGCTTGTGAACCCTTTAACCAACCGCCCGCGCCTACTTTATTGGGGAAGGATGTTTGGGTCCAGCAGACAGATAATGGAACTAGAGTAACCGTTGCCAAGCAATGTGCACTAGTGCCTCGGCATCGTTTCAATCGTGGGATGTGTCAGGGGTTCTGGGACTGGGCACAGTCCGGTCGAGCGACAGTGTTCTCGTGGGATAGGTCTCATTGATTTGATCACGCCTAGGGAATGTCGATGGATTGTGCCTAAGCAATGCGAGTACTATGAGTAGATTGCCCGCATAAAGGTTAATACAGCGTTACTGATCCTCTTAGCGTTTAACATACGGGGAAGCTCATGTGACACGGCGGCACGCGGGATTCCTCCCGAGGGACAGGGATCAACAACGACTATTGGATTGCTCTTGGAAATCCTTTGGGACCCTGGTGCAGGGCTTCCCGGTAGTGCAGTGGGTCCATGGGATAGAGTCATTTGCGACGAAATGAAAACGAGTGGCGAAAATAGCGCCATGAAAATGTCTCAGACTACGCGTCATTGCAGGTCAAGATGACCATTAGTAGCCCGCTTAGAATGGACACAAATGGCGCTCTTCGTCGGTTCCAGTTGTCCTAAATGGGGAGGAACTCTTATTCAGGAGGGAGAACTTGAGAAAAGACCTCACTGTCATGGAAATGGTAAGTTTTTCTCCTTAACGATCTCAAAGGACCTCCATTACCCATTAATCCAGCTACCAAATGACGCACTATGAGCACTGGTACAGTAGTCCCATTACACATCCACCGACCCACACTGCCCAGGCGATGGCGAGTTTCTCCCGTTAATGATCTCCCGGGCCTCCGCCGCCCATTGATTTAGCTTCCTCACATGATCCCACACCTGCTTCAGGTAACTGTCCCGTGCGCTGGCGGCGATGATCAGCCGTTGGGTCGTCTTCGCTGCGGACGCGTCTGGCCATACCTGTTCTGTTCCCGGATTTCCTTCAGTTGGCCCTGTATGTCCGTGATCTGTGCCGCGATTTGATCGGTCTCCTTTCTCTGTCTGTATGAGGGTAAGAGATGAGCCCGTTGGACACCACCCATGGAAATGCTAGCTAAGCCTTAAACTGGCCCCTTGGGTTCCGTACATACCGCTCAAGGCACGTCCTTGAGTTGTTATTGGATGGTCAGTCCAATGTCTTCCTAATTAGTCAAAGGGAAGTCCCAGGGGCCTTTTACCTGGTGGTCGCGAGTGTTCTCCATTCCTGTTAGCACTGGTTAGCATCTCAGAGACTTACTCTTAGAGGGATCTGCAGGGCACCTTACTCCGCAAGTTTGAGAGCTAGTTAGCTGCCTTCCAGTCAGACTTACCAGGGGTATGGAAATTCTCGCGACTTGCTTACTGGATCTCCTCCCTGTAGCTGGGAGATTGTTAGTAGTAAGGCACGCCACACTGTTGAACGGGGGGTGACTCACGTGAAAGCGTCCTTAGTTTGGTTGATGCCTGATGGATCATCAGACTGAAATGAAGGCGTGCGACCTCCGGCTGACGAGGGCGAGTTTTGCCGTGGGGCGAGCTTGCTGCCTTCTTTGCTGCTAGAGTTACCATCTGAATGGTCCTAATGAGGGGCCGCATTCACAAAGTCCGTGATATACTCGACCCACCGGCGGGAAATACGGTCAGACATGGCTTCGTAGCGTCCCTCGGACAGACACCGTAGGATCCGTATAGATTAGGAAGGCGTCATAAACGATGTGATACTATACTTTGGAGCCTAGGGTGATGGGAGTGATGCCTCACTCGCAGGACTGTTACTAGGAGGGCCAGGGATACAGTGCGAAAAAATGCGAAAGTAGAATTATACAGGAACCTTAAAAACCTACGCTGGGGTCCAACTCCAGGCTTCCTAGGTGTCCATCGTCCATCATGAAGCTCATCCATCCCTCCGTAGGCATGTCAGCGCCTTAAGGCAGCTGGCTGGCTTGAGGAGCATAGATATCACCCGGCACCGGCGCAATGTTCTGTTCAACCGGCGGCTGCTCTGGCAGCTGCGGCAGCTGTGGCATGGCTGACAGGACGCCGCTTGCTCCAGGAGGCCCAGTGGGAAGATGTCTGGATCCGGCAGGGGGAGGAAGCTGCTCCACTAACATTTGCAGACAGCCAGCAATTCTGTCCCAGGTTGCTGGCGGCACCAAAGGCGCCATTGAATGCGCTGGCGGACGGTTGGACACAGCGCCAGTTTAAGACGGTGGTATAGAGGCTTAAAGGTTGGGCATCGGAGCAGGCGGAGGCCCCGTTAATGGTTCAGCTGATGGAACTGCGGGCAAAGCAGTTGGATTTGGCTGCACTGTGGTGTTCATCTGCCTGCTCAGACCAGTCGCTGTAGATGAGCTACTGAATAGGATGATGCGTGCGACGGAACTTTGCACGCCCCGCGTTGAAGAGCGTCCAGTGGTGTTGCTTTGAAGGTTGCTGGTGGGGAGTGTTTCTGCCCCCATCTCCACTATACCAGCATCTTTCCCATGAAGCCTTGTGTGCCTCTCCATGTTCTCCTTCTCCAGTCTCCCTCTTCCGCCTGGGTTCTCTATTTATACATCCGAAGATGCCGGCCGCTTAACAGATGTCCTGGTTGGAGCAATAGGGGCTGGTATTCCTTTGCTCTGTGTCGCAGAGGCTCTGTGTAGCGGCATAGCACTCTCAAAAATATTCTCCTTGGTGACCAGTCGAAACAGCTTCAGATCTGAGTGCCAGTGCTCTTGTAGTTCCCAGAGGATTCTTCCAGCATATTTGGGTGGTATGTGCTCTAGTATAAGTTTAAACCCAGTGACAAGATCTATGAAAAGTTCAGTAAAATGAGCCACTACCTCTACTACCTCTGGTGTCTGCCGATCCCTGCTGGGCGCTAGTTATTCAAGCTGTCATCTGTCAGCGGGACTTTTTGAGCAAGGCAAGGAAGGGTTGCCCACCACAGCTCTAAAGTTGGCTTTGGCCGCATGGCCCTTAAGAGTCTCTTGCGCTGCGTCGTCATCTGGTTCTGAGACTTCGTCCAGCGCCCTGGCCCGTGAGCAGTTACCTTCATCAGAATAATCTGAATCATCACTCTGGCGCAAGGATTGGCGGTCTGGTTGATGGTGAGAGGGGATATGGTGCTTAGTAGGCATCACAGGAGCACAAGACTTGGTGGCAATGATTAGGCGTGACTAAGCTTGACAAAGGAGGTAGCCACAGAGAAACGAAACAAAAAGCCTGTTTACTATTAGTATATAATGCACTAAAGGATAAAGGAAGAAAAAACACAGAGGAAGTAAGCCTCCTCTCTACCGCAGTAAACTGCTCTGGTTTGCCAGGGGAAATTAAATGGTGAATACAGATAAATATACACGCAGCCCTTAATATAGTAGTGTCTGAGCAGAGCTAGCCTATTTTTATTTATAAACCTATACCTAACACCACTACCGCTCCACTTGCCTCCGGCTGGTATTTTCATTGAATAGAGTTACCTCCCTCTGGTTGAGCCAACCGATGTTATCTATGGCCAGGAGTCAGGGACGGCGCTACATATAAGGGCGATGCGCGCGTGCCTGATCCCCCTCAAACAATTGCGGGCGGTTCGAATTCGTGGGCTGGCCCTCTAGCGTTCAGCCAGTGCACAGGCCTAATAATACCATAGGGCCCAGGGTGCAGGCCTTGGCTCACTTAGCTCTGCACTAGCTTTGTGTTGACCATAACCCCCTAGCTCATCCTCCCTCTCCAACCCAAGTCCAAGTCGGCTGATTTCGCGGAGTGATTCTGTAGAACAGGTTGAACTATTATTTATTCTGCAGCGCGGGGGTTAAATGGGTCTGCTGCACAGGTAGAACCACTTGCTCCCGAAGAGCCAACTACTAAGAGGATGGCTGAACATGGCTGGATGACCCAGTGAGGGACATAAGAAATCGACCTGCTCCTCTCCTCCCCTCATGCTGCCTGCCTTTCTTGTTCCTCCCTGCTTATTTATATACTGAAGAGAGCAATTTATAATTAAAACTGAGCATATTCACAGTGCTCTCTTAGACTGCCAAAGCAAGCCCCTCTGTTCACTGGGGCTTTCAACCAAGCTGGAGTAACATTATGCAGCCATGCCGCGCGTGGAGACCTGGGTGAAATATGAGGAAGCCGAGCTGGCCCAGATCATAGACCAGAGAAAGAGGAAGGTCCTGTGGACTGAAATTGAGCGCTGGTGGAGGAAAAATGTCAGAACCGCTCAAGGGGCATAAGCTATACACTCCAAAATGGAGCGCTAGCAACTGAAATAGAAGATAAAGGAGCTGAGTGTACTTCAGTCCATCCATTAAGCAGAAGGTGCCACACCCATGCCGTGCAGGGTGGAGGCAGGACTTGGCAAAGATAAAGTTCTTGGGGTCCGCAGCCCAAGCCTTGTCAGCAAGCTGTATAGAAAGGCAAAGCATCTAAGGCAGCGGTCCGAATGGAGTGTGCCCTTAAGTCCTGAACTGATGGCCATTATCAAGGGCCCTTTGAAGAGCCTTCTGCAAGAGTCAGACTGGCCTGTTGAGCAGGCAGGCTGCACTTAGCTGCCGTGGATCAAAATCTCAGCGCTGACGACATCTATCTTGGCTAGGAATAATGATGCGAGCCTTTGAGAATTAGTTAAATAGCTGATCTCCCCTGTTAAGCCTCCGTCGACTTTAAAGAGCCTCCGCTGAGAGCTAAATAAAGGGCGCTCTTAGTTGTCGGCGATTGGAATCCCTGCGCCCTCCACGCCTATCATGTCTGGTGGAAAGGTCTTAAATCTGGGAGAGTCAGTCTAACAGGCGACCGAGAAGCTAAAGAAGGAATCCAGGAACGATGATGATGGGGTAATAAAGTCCTGCGTCACTTACCTTCATCAGTCAGAATTATCTTCTGTCTGTAATACTGTATCCACTGACAAACTGATTAGTAACAAGGAAACTGCCCTGGCCAGATTTCCGCCTCTTAATATAATTGTGCTCCCACATCGGCCATAGAGATAATTGAATGGCCTGGCCAGACCAATCTACAGCTAGCCCTGAGAAGCCAGTTGTTGATTATTTCAGGACGGGCCGCCATGCACGCACTACCTTGGGCCACAACCGACCGCTAGGTGATTATTGTTCAATTAGACGTCCTTGTCGCACATCATCCCTGCCCCTGGCACCCCCTTCCCTTCTGCACACCCTCCAAACTATAGTGCCACATGCCGTCCATGTATAATAGTTGTATATACTTTAGCGATGGAGTTGTGGCTCATCTGTTCTGTTCTTTGTATCACTCCTTTTACCTCTTTCTTTTTTTTGTCTTCCTCTGTCCCTGATTAGAGAAATTAGGGCCCACCCTCAGTCCACCACTCTTTCCCGCTGACATTGTTAGCTCAAGTAAAATATGCCCCCTGTATATAGAGCTTTATAGAAATAGTTTTGTTTGGCCCTTCTTTCTGCAATAGTCATCAATCCAGAAAGTGCTTACTATTAGTTCTAGGAGGATGGGAACAGTAGGTCCCTGCTGTATTTAGGCACCCTCCCTAATGCATCCCATGGGAAGCAGCAAAGGACCGCATTTAGGCCGGGCAGCTACACTATGTGGGCTGTTTATCCAGAACAGCATTGCATGAGGGCACAAGAATTTCTTGGTGGAGAGCTCTTCCTAGCCACCTTTATAGACCTAGTTCACCGCAAAGCCAGCATGCGCTGAACAAACAGAAACCCAGAGGATAACTGGACATCGCTTCCAGACAAGTAAGTGCAGGTAAGATCCATGTCTTATACGCCCCGATGTGCTTATAGATGCTGGCCTGGTTGGGATTAGAGTTAGAAGCAGGGGGCTGGGCCGTCACTGATAATGGCAGCATGGCGTGACTGCTCGCGGAGATGGAGCATCCTCAAAATCAGTATCTATTAATTCACCTCTTTATTAGGAGGACGACCAAGGCCCAGGCGCTCCGGTCACTATATCCCTATAACAACACCGGCCGACAGTGCAGACTGGGCTTTGCCCGGCTGCATTATGCCCCAGTCACCCACCCCCATACGGTGATCTTCATTGACGGCAGTCTTTCGCGGCTAATGGCCAAGTCTTGTTCAGGGGCCCTGCTTCGCCGCTACTATATCCAGAACAGCACCAGCTGGCCCTACCAGGAGATCCAAGGTCTGCTCTACCGCTGCCTTCTCCTCCCTCGCACTGATACCTGGACGCTCTTTGTGGATGACGTCGGCAGCATCTCTTAAGTTAAGAACCTCTTCGCTGCATGGAGCGCAGCGCTGTCCTGTGATAGTCTTGAACCAACTCCCATTGCGCGGCTGCGGCTTATTATGGTCTTGACCGATCCGCAAGTTGTGGCCGATCACTCGGAGACTGTGGAGAGCACCCTGCGAGCGGTCGCTGTCCCAAGCCTGGTTGCCTCTGTGCGCGTGCTGGACTTGTGTGACCGCGTGCCCTTATCCCTGGTGAGTTATTTTAAGCCGCTGCGGTGACTGCTCTTACAGGAACTGGATAAGGTGTACCTTGCACGGCGTGAGGCCCATAAGCTCTTCTCTGCTATTTACCTTAACTGGATTTGGCGCAAGTCACTGCTTCACGTCGCCCAAACACCTACGGTCCTGTTTAACTGCATCTGAGCATGCCAACCTGATCAGCCCCCTGAAGACCAGGCCTTATAGTATCTGCAGCTCTTCTTAGATACCGCTGAATGTGCCGGGGTGGCTCCCGAAACTATAATTAGTAATGTCGCGTTAGCTTTGCTCATGGATGCCTACCCACTGGGCATGCATGGTGAGCTGCATAGGATGAAGCTAAGGCGCTCATCAACTGCTTGTTTCCTCATTCTTGCCCCTTTATTTGTTTCTTCCCCTTCCATTTCTTTCTTGTTTTATCTTCCTGTCAGATAGTAGGGCATTGAGTATTGACGAACCCAGGATTTAAGCCTAGGGCAACGTTCCGAACCCTCTATGCTGCAGACTGCGCTGCAGCTTGCTCTACATCTGAGTCCTTGTCTGCAAGCACCTTCAGTCCCCTTGTGGAGGCTGGGTTTGTGTTACTCTTTTAAGCCCTCTCTGCCAGCGTCACTACAGCTCGGATCTGATAAACCATCCTGCGCGAGAATGCCCCGTTCTGGTCCGGTGTGCATTCCACTCATGTCTGTCTGTTTTGCCTATGTTGAGCCCCGGAGCATATCCTGCCCTGCAAGCATGCCATATGCGATGTCTGTGTGCAGATCTTTGGCGTCCGCAGTCAGGGAGCTGAGTATTACTTTAAGCTGCGCTCGTGCCCGCTGTGCCTAGCACATTTTTCGTGCATTGTCTGGGTGCTGCCCCCCACGAAACAGCTGACCATTCTCGCCCTTGACGGCGGTGGCGTTCGCGGCGTTGTTACCTTGGGATTCCTCGTGGCCCTTGAGGAGTGCATTGGCGGCTCCCAAGGACTTCGCGAGGCCTTTGACCTGAATATAGGAACTAGCGTCAGTAAGAGGTTCTTGTTGCATGTAATTTGAGGCCTGGCTGGTAACCAATTCCTTTGCCGCAGGCGCGGTAATTGTGTCTGAGATCATCGACCTTGGAAGGCCTGCAGCTGTGGCCTATGCTAAGTTTAGGGCTCTTGCACAGCAGATCTTCCAACCTTGGCCCCTGCAGCAGACGATCCTGGCGCAGACGTGGGACTTTCTGACCACCTGGATGTCTAACAGCTGCCATGACTTCAATACCCTTGATAAGGCACTGCAGCAGGCCTTTAATCCCGCACGCCGGTTGTTCAGCCCCGCCGCCCTGCTTGTCTCTGGCATCTGTGTGGCTCTGGCCGCTAGTCAGGTCAATAATAATGGCTTGCTTGGCCTCTTCTGCAACTATCATGGTGCTGGCTGTGCCTGGATGTAATCTGCATATAAGCTCTTCCTACTGGAAGAGCGGGAGCCACTCCTATGGGAGGTGTATGTGCCCCCATTGGTCGCCTGCTGTTATTTCCTGTTATTATGCTTCTGCCTCATTCCTTCCTCCACTGTTGTCATCCTCCTGTGTTTGCCTTTTATCCCTTCTTTATCTGAGCGTCATGCGTTGAGTACCTGTGCTTCTCCCTGTTGATTCATCCTTTGTCGGACTACTGTTTGGGCCACTCACCTTTGTTCCCCTTGTACTACAGCTTCTAGTGAATGTGCTAACCTCATCCACTGCGTAATCCAGGGCGAGGTGCAGCATGGCCGCCTTGGGGTACATATCTGCTTGCTCCAGATGTCAGTGAGACTGATTGGAGCAGGTATTTCACGCCCAAGTATCTCCCCAGAATCGGCACTTTTCAGGACGGCGGCGTCAGGGCTAACTGTCCCCTGCGGACCGCCCTTCATGAGAGTGAGATTATCTGGCCTGCCTGTAAACAGCTGGACCTTGTCATTAGTATTGGGACTGGCTATGCCGTTGACGAAGCACCCCGGACAGCAGAGCCGGGCCGTCACTGGCTGTGTGACGGGTTCATTGACCGCGCCCTCCAGACGTTTCTCCACTCCCCGGCTGTTGATGATTAGCGAGGGTGGCAGGACGCACTGGACACTGTGCCTGCCGGCGTCAAAGGGAGCATATACTGACTGGACCAGTAGATTCCCGGAAAAGCCCCTGAGCTTGACGACATCCGCGCCCTTGATTCGCTCCAGGAATTTGCGTACATAGTGCCTAACAAGCTCATCCAAGCCTGGCTGGCCAAGACATTCTTCTTCGAGCTCGACGGAGAACTTGAGAAAATTAATGAGTCTTACCGCTGCCACGGGTCCATCCTCTACTATAAATTTGATGCCCCCGGCATTATCTGCCAGATGGAACTGGAGTACACCAGTACTTGCTTTCAGCTGTGGCAGGGCTGCGACCTGGGTGTTATAAATGAACACAATAGATGCTTTGTGTGTGGCTATTACTGGAAGTGCATTTCCTTCCCTGTGGTCAGCATCCATGAGATAATCTGATTAGGCCTCAGTGGTATGATGGGCTTCTGCACCATTAGAGGGTTTCCAGCCTCTGTCAAGGAGCTCATGGAGGCACAGCAGGTCGACAGTCCATTCAGGCGGTTGGATTATCGCACTGATCAGTGGCCACCATCGCGACGGTGTTATTGCCTGTCATGGAAGCGCCCGCATCCACCTGAGGGAGAACTGATGCCTAAATAACGGCGGCTCCGCCGCAGCGGTGCATGAGGCGTATGGGGTTTAAAATCAAATAGAAGAGGCAGCGGAGGAATGAGCAGTTCTCTGGAGTGGCAGAGTGGATGATGTCCAGTGTAAACCCCAGAGGACAAGAATAAGAAAAGAGAGGGGAGTTTTGTAGGTTGCAATGGGGGAAAAGAAATGGACAGTGGGGGGCACTAGAGTTATCTAGTCGGGAGAGGCCACGCCATAAAACAATGGCCTAGCGATCAGCAGACGGCTGTGTGAATTAAAACCATTGGACCTATAGACGGGATCAGCCTAGTGCAGTGCTAGAACCGGGTCTGCAGCCAGCGCCCATACCCTTGTCTGTTTAACTTTGGGCACAAACAGGAAGGTGGGCCTCCTATTAGCACAGAAGAGTATCTAGTCCCTGCTGCCTACCCCCCTATCATCTAATAATGACAGAGAGGGGCTAGAGAAAGAATTCTCTGAACTAGCCTGGAATGAGAGAGGAGCGGGGTTGCAGTATAGTATCTAAAAGCCTACTCTTTAAGTAGCTGCTCCCCCAAAACTTAGATTTAATCTTATTCTATAGTTTCCAGTCGCTTGCACTTTTGTATTCTTTTAATATAAATATTATGGCTATCTAATCTGTGCGATCCAGAGAGTCAGGAGGGAATCTTTAGAGACAGGCACTAAGCAACTTCAGGACTGGTTTAAATGATGATAGATTAGGTAGCGGCTCCAAAAAATGATATTCTACTATTAACTATTGTACGCTGCGACAAGCTATGATTTTTAGTCATAGATACCATACTAGGAAACCTTTTTGTCCCTGTTGTAGTCTCTTTAGAGCCGGCCTTGTAGTTATGGTGCTGGTCAGTGGTGAACAACTCTGTTTGAATGAGCATATATATATATAGAATCGTCAACCTACCAGGCTACGACCCTCGCAGTAATTATTCTCCTTCTGTGTTGTTGGCCACAGTGACAGTTAATACTTAACTAAAGGAAATCCAGCTTACTCTCTGATTTATCTCGCCTGTGTTAGTAAAGACAGGCTAACCAGATATAGAGATGGTTTTCTCTAGGTATTGCCGATGGACCACCCTCGCTGCTTCTCACTGTGGCTCCCCATTGAGAGTCAATATCTAGCGGAAGCTTAATTGTACAGGAGATACAAATTCAAAACATAGCAACCCCATGTCTGATGGATACTCCACTATTTCCAGCTTAAGGGGTATCCTGATCTCCTAAGAAACAATTAATGTGTTGGGGATAGCCAAAAGGCATCACCTGAGCATATTCAGGGATATGGCGCTGTGCACTAAAGGGCAGGACATAAGGAATGAAGTACTGGCACCTCTCAGCACCTCTCACAACCTCAGCACCTCTTAATAACTCTCTAGGAACTCCAAGCACATTAAGTACAAGAACTAAATTAAGGGTAGCGCAAAGTGCATGGTGGTATAATTTACTTTCTGCTTGCACCAACAACTAATAGGGTACATATATATACTTCTGAATGCCCTCATATATGTCAGGGGGATTAAGTGGGTGTGGAGTTATAGAAACTGTTCATGAGCAACATCTTTATTATAGCTATTTTGATTGAAAGAAATAGATATACAGATAATGCCATTAATTTCTCCAGGCAAATTTAATTGCTTCAAACCTCGAATCTCATCCAGTAAGCTTTTTCTCTAATATTTGCTGGCATTTTTTTTATTTTCACTCTGATCTGAAAAACCTATGAATTGGATGTGAACTATAGAAGAAAGTCTCATCATCGCCTTGCCCATAGAGCTATAGATATTGCTCTAGATTTGTGCTAAAGACTCTCTTAGTAAGTATGCTCCTATTTCTCAAGAGAGTGATACCATGGAGGAGGAAACTAAAGGCATTGAAAAGCACTGCCAGGAGACCTACTTAAGACTGAAAGAAATACAGAACTGCTAGCTCACCAATCAAGCATTAGGAAGAAATTACTAGAAATGAACTATGTCTGCAGGCGTCATGCACAAACTTGGTAATGCCACTGATCATCATTACAGACGTGGATGGGAAGCAGGCTAAGCCGGATCTGTAGTGACTATGGCTTATGAATCTGCTTAAGGTGCAAGCGCCTCACTGTGTGTCTAATTCCTCTCAACTTAAAGTACTCCTTTATGCCTATGTCTGCTGGCAGATTTGGGAACCCATTACAGAAAAGGAGATTAAGACTGTTCTTTGGTTGCGCAGTGTGTTATTGCTAGTGCAGCACTATATTACAGGACAGCCCTGGATTATCCCGCAAGAGGCATGATATTCCAGAATTGCTCTTTTTATGCTGCGTAGACAGTATAATGCTTGTTCACCCAGCAAAAGTCCTTACCCAGGGCTACTGTATCTGTGGTAGTGGCGACTATAACTTTGCTGGCAATTGAGAGATGTTACCACATGAGTTGCTTACCTACATGATGCTGGCTGCATCTAAGAACGGACAGGGTGCCCACAAGGGAAGGCATGCGCTGTCTTTTTTCTTGCTTTATTTATGTTTACTATGCCATTTCCCCCTTACTACTGGCCTCTTCCTAGTATTACCCTAGATACTGAAGTGTGACCCTGAGATTAACCTTCTGTAAGAATTTGTTATAGATCTATGTATACCATTATAGTTTGATGAATTTTTTAATGCTTTGAGGTGCAACTTGTTCAGTCATGCAGCTTGTGTTTGTTATTGATTGTAACTAAATAAATGTTTTGGAAACATAATTCTAGAATATAGAGAAGTAAGTCAAAGAGGTCCAAATCGTCGTGGGAAAATAAGGCTGCACTAGTCAGCACACCCCGCCTCCTGAATGATGGTAGCTCAACCTAGTTACACAGTTCAACCCTGAAGAGACAGTCAAACACATGCTGTGCGGTTCAACATGTTGATCCACGCCCGCAGCATTATTTAACCGTGATGGACACCCAAAAGTCCCTACCACCTTCCAGGACAAAACTGCGCGCTTTGCTGTTCGTGTCATTACAGCTTAGGCTTGGCCTATTAGCCTATCTAGCGCCAGCCTGCTGATGCCCTCAGGATGATTAGATGAAGATCACAAGCATGGTTCAACACAAGTATAATGCCTCGTCCTATTTTCCCTGAAAATTGGGGAAACAGTCTCCAGTTGGCTGGCAGCCCCTCTTGGCATTCATTGGAGCTCTTAAAATTGACAATCACGAACCAACAGCCACATTGAACCAGTTGAACCAGTTGAACCAGTTGAACCAGTTGAACCATGATAAAGCGGCATGTTTAATATGTTAAACTCTGAACCATCAAGACTTTCCAATCATGATGAACACTCACGCAGCTCTTAAGGCTCAGGGTCGCCTGTAGTACAACTAAAAAGTATAGGCCACCGCCTGCGTAGCTCAACTGTGATAGATTATTAAAGGTATTTGGCATGGTTCAACACTTTGAAATCAAAACATCAGTTGGCATTGTTCAACCATGATGAATACTCCTCCTAGTCTTAAAGGTCCAGCGTGTCTATATTTGACTAAGGTAATACTGGTTAACTTGCTGAAAGTATGGAAGCTTAAGGGTAAAAAGAAAACCAACAAGTTCAGAGCAAGCACATGCGTCGTCCAGTATCCTCTATCTTAGGAGGAGTCAATCTAGCACAGGTTCTTTATGAGAATTTGTCACGGAACGCTCTGAGGTGTCTTGCTATGGATGAGCAATGTTGCTGATGATCATGGAGAAAAGCATTACTTAGTGTTTTAACTAGTCGCTAATGTGGATTACATGTTGTGGTTGAGCTTGTTGAACTAGGTGGGCGCTACTACCTAGTGAAGGTTTAGCATGCTGGTACTAGGTTCCAAAGCGATGATCAACTCTTGAATATAGTGCGACTGACTTATTTGTAAAATAGAAAGCCATGCACTCTTGGCCCTGTTGAATAACTTTCTGATGTCTGATCCACAGTAGTGGCAAGCGATTTATTTTCCAGTGAGGGGACTTCTAAGCATGTAGTGAATGTATATTGGCTCGACTGCAGTTGACCATGGCCAACTATAATCAAACTCGTCCGGCATGTGTAAATTAAGGCCTCAAATTAGTTGCACGGTTCAACCGTGAGAGACAGAAATGCACGTTGTATGGTTCAACATGTTGACTGCTCAACGCCGGCAACATTGTTTAGCCGTGATGGGCGCTCAGGAGTCGGCACCACTTTCAAGACAGATGTCGCGTGCTTTCTGTTCGAGTCATTGTATGGCTTGGGCTTTGTCTATTTTAATGTCAACCCTCTTCATAAGGATGAGTACACGAAATTCAGCAACATGGTTCAACATGAGTATGATACTTTGTGCTGTTTTGTACGAAATGGGGAATACCTCTCTCTGATTGGCTGGCAGCCCCACTTTGTAGTCGCTGAACTGCTTAATATTGATGATCGCCAAGGGACTAATGGGCCGTGTTCAACCATGATAAGATGTTCAACATGTTGAACCCTGAACCATTAAAAACTTTTCAGCATGATGAACACTCGCGCAGCTCTTAGGCTTAGAGTCGGCTGCGTCGCCTCTAGAGACCTAAATAATAGCTGCTGCCGCCCTGAGATAACTGCTTCGATAGGCTACGTAGTTCGACCGCCGATTATCAATCGTAATCGGCATGGTTCAACACGTAGAAGTCCATCAGTGACATTGTTCAACCATGATGAACACTCCTGCTCTTAAAGGTCCAGTGTTCTGCATTTGACCGAGACAGTGTCCGCCAGCTTCCAGAAAGAATGGAAGCTCAAGGGACAAGAGTCTAACAAGTCCACTGAACCAAAGAACCCACAGTATGGTTCAGCATGAGCAAAGGGCCCAGTCCTCTATCTTGGGAGGAGTGGGTGCAGCACAGCTTCTCTGCACAAACCCGTCATGGAATGCTGGAGATTTGTCAATTTGGATAAGCAATGTGACTGATGATCTGGGTTTAATATGTTGAACAATTCCGGTTACCTTTAATCATTATTGCGGTTGAACTGCTTGGCTCTGGAATGTCGGGTCCTGAGTAGTCATTTCTCATGGAGCTATAGCAAATGTTAAGTGGGATTGGTAAGCAATCCGAGAATCGTATGGAACAGAAGTGCGTCCACTTTTACCGAAGAGCTACAGGTCAGGCTATGGTACTCGAGTTGGACTATACCGGCGTGGATCTTGAGTGCTTATTCATGGTTTACCCATACTGCTAGTTGGTAGATAACATTACAAGGAAATGGTTGATGGGTCTAGTGCAAACCCATACGAGGGCTCGAATTCCAAAGCATGAAACTTCCTCGTACGCAAGAACTAATGATGATGATGATGTTTGTTGAACCATGCCGCCTATCTGTGTTTATCACCGTTTATCACCGATGCTGCTGGTAGGCAGCCATCATCTCAGGAGCCAAGCGACCGCTTGTAGGCTCAGTGCAAGTTACCTTAAAATTTAAGAGCCTAGAGCGCGCAGGTTCTCTACTGTACGAAACCTGTCGCCGATGTTTCGAACCACAGCATATGGATTGATAATCTGTAACTCCCCGATCCCCGATGACGCCATCAATCCAGACGTACAAGTCGTCAGTCATGCCTGACTCATAGTGGAAACCAGGGCTGTGACTGCTACAGCAACCAGCGACTGGCTGACAGGGATAGTCCCCCTTATTTGGGGCGGCAAACTCCCACTGACACACAATGAGATTGGCCAGCAGCTTATCTACCCATGAAGTTTACCTAGGTCAAGGCCTTCAACGATATCGATTGACCGGGCGAATAGCAGTCTGATTGCTGAATGAAGGCACTTGTGCTGGTATCCTCTAGACCCGATGACGGACCGTACCACCCTGGCGATCTGAACCATAACACTCCGTGTTAGGAATCTGTAGTTTAAATTCGGAAACGCCATTCAGGCCTCGGCGAAAGCAAAGCATTTGACTGCATTGTGACAGTCCCATACATGATTGAGCCACATCAAAACCACGCCCCGTGGCTACCACTCGGTTATGACGTGCCTCATATCCTCAAAAGAATACAAAGGGCACGAACGCAGAAGGGTTGCTTCGATCAATTTGAAGGTACTGTAAAGTCTACTAAGGAGACTCCTGGCAAGATCACAGCTGCATTGAAGAACTGTGTGCCTTAGCAACAAATAAATAGCCGTTGCCCGGAACAAAAGCTTTAGACGATTTGATGGCGTGTCTTATACGGAAGTACGTAAATACTTGTAACGATGGGTGGTACGACGCACAGAGATGATTGCAAATTCGGTCGCCGTTGGTTTTTAAGTCGCAAATCATGTACATTGTTGTTGTCAATACAAAGGGCAGTGACACTGTGGGCGACGTCATGCTTCGTCCTTCAATGTCCTTATTATTTCCGGAGACCACATTGCTAAGTACCGGATTCTCAACTTCTTAGTGATCGCAGACTGCAGTGGTACTGTAAAAGGCGGTATAACTTCTGTTCATCCGGCGGCAGGAACATTAAGTGCTATGGATATTATGTACTGTACATAACTACACCCAGAGATACCAGAGGCATGGACCTGGAGTCATCCGAGGACGTTCAAACAACGGTGGATAGCTTTTCTGGTTACATTTCCCGGCTCCAAGCCTCTGTGCTAGAGATTCTGCGCTTGTTTGCTGCATACTGTACCGTTTTCTCAAATTCGCAGATTCACCAGTTTTCTTCTCTTTGACTTATTGCTATGGGGCCCAGCCTCATCAAAATTGCAACCCTACAACAGAGTTGATAGGACTTTGACTCGCCAGGACATAGCGACAGCGAATCAGACTGCCGTTGACCTCCATGATATGTTTCTTGCAGGGTCCGTAGTGACCAGGGATGATGTAATAGCGTCAGAAAAAGAGAGTCTGGCAGATCTTAGCTTCCTCATCCATCCATGTGTGGCGGACTGAGTAGTAATCCCCAGCACCACGAAGAGGTGCCTGCCAATCGCTGGGGGGGGAGCAGCTGGATACGACACGGGTGGCTCAGGGGCCGTGACGGAGCTGTGTACAACCACGGGTGGCTCAGGGCCGTGACGGAGCTGGATACAATCACGGGTGGCTCAGGG